>NC_089513.1:50304846-50604846 GCF_036850995.1 Saccopteryx leptura | reverse complement strand
TGAACAGGGAACCAAATATTCAAACTTGAAGCTGTGACTTTGTAAATTTTCCTGAAATGATAAAACCAAGACTGTATTGTCAGGCCACAATTGTCGCCATGTGTAACATACTTCTTGTTTTGCCTTTAGTTAACCTCAAATTCTTTTTTTCACTTTGTGTCTTTTAAATGTACTCTACATGTGTTATGAACAGCACACCCAGAAACATATCTTGGCATTAAAATTCCATGAAGTCTATGTTGGGAATCAGATTACTACCCTTATTTTTAGCTCTCAACACAAACCACACTTTCCATTGCACTTTCAAATATCCAGTGATAAAGTGATATTGAAAATAGCTCTTCTAGCCAAATAAAAGTCCTAAGTTTGGTTTAAGCAGTCCAGACCTATTGACTGGCATTAATATAATTATGTTACTGAGGCAGCTACCAGCCAGTGCCTCTCTTCTCCTCTCAGTTTAGGACAAAGCTCCTCATTTGCTGCTATATTTATCTGCCTTCTTGGCCATAAAAGGCTGGCTGTGTGGCTCTGACATTCTACAGCCTGACCACATGCATTATTTTTGAACTGTTCCCCAGGGCCCTGTCTTTAGCCCTGCCTTTTACTTTTTTCTTGGATTAAACCTACGTGGGTTTTTCATCTCTCATCCAGCTCCATAGCTGCATCGAAACACTTCTACCACCAACACTCCTTTGAAAACTGGTAAGTGTGAAATTGAGGAGCAAGGATGCACTCGATATGTTATGTGCTTAACAGCACTATGGTGTATGTGGTTTTTTTCTATCTTCTGAGCTCAGTAGTTTTCTCAAAGGGATGTCAGAACAGCAGAGAATAGGAAAATGGAGCCCCTGGGAAGGAAGACAAGAGCAATTGAGTGCCCCTTTTGGCTGGCACCCTCATTCTCTCAGCTCATTGTATTCTTTTCAAATTAAGCTATTCTTCCTGGAACGATAAGGAAATACTAGCTGTCTCAGATGGAACTGTAAGTGTGAGTGAGGTATCTTTCCAAGTCACAATTCAGTGGTTTGGTTGAAATCTGGAATGGATGAGACGACAGGAAATCATGTGCTTTCTATACTTCATATGCCTACAATACTCCCTGATTACAAATTAGAGCAAGAGGAAGTAAATTGACCCTGGAGTCACTTGTTTCTAATTCAGTGAGTTTGCTCTGACAATGCCATGTGGATAAATGTAAGAGTTCATTATGATACCCCTAACCTGGATAGGTTAGGCAGCATTTCAGAGGCAACATAGATCCCCACATAATGATCTGAAAATTAACACTTTCTGGGGGTAATTTTTATTAGCTTTTGGGCTATAATGCCTATACAAAAGTATCATATCAGGATTACAACTATGAGGCTAGAATTTCTTCCTAAATTCCCAAATTACTCTCCAGCAGAAAATGCAGGTCTTAGAGGAACAGAAGGCAGCCAAACCATCTTCCCTCCCTGCATACTCTAGCTGTCATGCATGGGGGATAATCCTTGCTTACTTAACGACGAGATGATAGTTGTACTTTTGTTCCAGAGATCAGAGCTGTGACAGTCAGCTCTGATGACTTAAAGTCAAACCCTGTCTACTTATAATTTGTTATCTTTGTGCTTGGAATACTATTATTAAAAGTAAATATATTGAGGGAAAATAGAAATTGAGTGGAAAATAGAATTGAGGCAAGATATTTAAAGGTTTTATTTTGTAAAAATAACATTTCAAGTCATCTTAGTTGTGAATTTGGCTTATAACATAACACATAGGAATCTCATTAATTATTTATTTGAATCTCATTCAAATAACATTTGCCATATTGCAATGTAGTATGTATCGTTACAGAAACATATCTTTATAACTGCCAAACATAATATATTTTTATATTAATATATTCAAACTTCTTTGTTTTATCAAAATTTAATAATTTTTCATTATACATGATAATTCTCTATATTTTAGAACAGAAAATAGCAATCTATTTAAGGGTTGAAGCAAAGTTGCTTGCTAGAAGCTATTTTTCTCCTCTTCGGAAATGTGATCTAGACTGATATCTTCCATGAGCCTTAAGATAAATATTTCTGGAGTGAACTTTGCTAGATTTTCTTCTCTAAGGAATAGATGTTGACTTTTTCAATGTTTAAATAAAAAGTATATTTAAACTTGACAAAAAATATGGCAAATTTAGAAGGATTAACTCCTCATTTAGAACATGAAAAGGATTTGGAGAAAACAACTACTTCATAATTTTACTAGTAAAATTTAAAAGTATCATTTCAGAACACACACAAAAGCATTAAAAATTGGGGTGGGGGCTCCATAAAACTATTACTTCATCTAGGGTTGTCCGTGTGGCTGATAGACTTCTGTCAGTAGACAGATTATTCAAAACTAATGCAACATGAAGTTTCCCCTTCCTATGCTAAGCAAACATGCAAACATTTCTTTGACTTTCAGTAGAACTATTAGCTCAAGTTCACAACCAAAGTGATACACTGGTGACTGACTTTCTTCCTTATGTTAGAGAATTAGAAACCTTCATATTCTTTTTTTTTTTTTTTTTTTTTTTTTTACAAAGGAGAGGGAGAGACAGAGAGAGAGAAGGGGGGAGGAGCTGGAAGCATCAACTCCCATATGTGCCTTGACCAGGCAAGCCCAGGGTTTCGAACCGGCGACCTCAGCATTTCCAGGTAGACACTTTATCCACTGCGCCACCACAGGTCAGGCAGAAACCTTTATATTCTTAATGGAACAAATTTTTCTGGTTTGATACTATACCTTTTTGAAGTGTATGTGAAGTTTGAGAAAACTCATTGTATAATGTAAGCATACTCCAAGGTTCAGTCTTAGAACTTCCTTTTCCATTTACAATTACTATAATTTGTTTTTGTTTTTGTTTTAAATAACCATCTATAAGCAGGCGAGTCCCAGTTGTAGGTCTTCGTCCTGGACCTTTCCCTGTACTCCAAAGTCATATTCTCAACTTCTCACTTAGTATCTCCACTTGGATATCTAGCAGGCATCTCAAATGTATATTATCTTAAATCCCTCTCCTGTGCTTCCATCCCAAACTGCTGCTTTCTTACACTCTTGCCCATTTCAGCTAATAGCAACTTCAGTCTTGCAATTACTCAGGCAAAAAACCTTGGTGTCATTTCTCACTCTTCTCATTCTTTCACACCCTAATCCAGTACTTTCAACAAATGCTATTGGTTCTACCTTCAAAACAGATGCAGAGTCTGATCACTTCCCACATTTTCACTGCTATTGCTATCATCGCTATTCTGGACTATTATAATGGTCTTTATATTATTTTTTAGGGCTCCCATAATAAAGTACCATAGTTTGGGTGGCTTAAACAACAATAATATATCTTCTCACAATTCTGGAGGGAAGGAGAGGGAAAAAGAAAGCTGCACAAGGACAGGAGGGGGCACATCTGGGCATGAAGTAGGAAGTTTATTGGGTAACCAGTTAGGCCAAATTCTACATCATTTTCCATTTACTCTTTAGAAAAGATAAGAGTTTTAATTTTTACACATTGGCTTTGATGACTTGTTCTATAGGATTTGTTCTTTAATAATTCACTCAAAAACCGTTGCTTTCTTATAGGTTGCCAGGTTCCCTGGCGGGATCATGATGTCGCTGCCATTTTATCAGAAATCGCTGGAGCAATATGATCACCGCTACCGTAACAAGGACTTTCGCACCTCCCTGAGCCAGTACCACGAGCAACAGAAGAAAAGTTCTGCCATCTACACCCATGGCTCAACGGCCTACAGCAGCCGCTCATCGGCCGCGCACCGCCAGGAATCCCAGGCCTTCAGCCAGGCGTTGGCGGCCTCCTACCAGCAGCAGGCGTCCCGGGCCACCGAGTCCTCCTTCGCGTCTGCAGTCAGTCGGAAGGCGGCCTCAGCCTACGATTATGGCTACTCCTACGGGTATGTCAAAAGCCTTCTAACCTTAGGGCAAAGACACGTTCTCTGAATACCCCTCCCACATCACCTTTCCTTTCTTCTTAAATCTGACATCCCTATATTTGAACCAGGCGTGGAGCAAGCCTGTGTTTTGGGGAGACCTGGGACGTGCGCCTACCCACTTCCTCTTCACCCCTCTCTGAGTGGCACAAAGTGCTTCACAGTCAAACGGAGGCGTCTCGCTTGATGTGTAGAAACAGAGGCGGGTTCCCGCAGGCTGCATTCGCAGCAGCAGAGCCAGGGCATGTCATTTCGAGACAGCAGGTTTCCTGGCTTTCCGAATGTTTCTACTCCGAGGAGAAGGCAGAGAGAATTTAAAATTTACAAACTACAGCGAAGAAGTGTTTTATTTTTCAGTATCTGAAATCCAGTGCTAAAATTCAGAACTGCTATTCAAGCAGCAGGCGGTTTTTTTTAGCTGGAACATGTTATTCAAGCATACCCTATCTCAGTCAGTTTAAGAATACTAGGAACCAACCTGGAGTCTAACAAAATTAGATTTATCGGCCCACTGTGATGAGGACACACTATAGATCAGGGGTCTCAAACTCGCGGCCCGCCGAACAATTTTGTGCGGCCCGCAGACTAATCCATGAAGTTCAAAATATTTTGGATAAAATTAAGTAAGCCTAGGGGCCTACTTGTATTTTTCATTTCTCTAGCATCCTAGCTAGATATTAGCTTAGTTAACAGCAGTTGTGATGCGAACTACAGTTTCTGGTCGTTTTGTGACACTGAGTAAACTGCATGTACGATTGTGCTTGTTGTACTGATTTTTTTTTGTTTTCAACTGCAGTGAGAAAAGTGTTGCGTAACAGTTGCCTTTTGTAGACCTAGTGCGGCCTGCCGAATGGCTGTGATCTTGCTCTGCGGCCCACATGCTGAGTTGAGTTTGAGACCCCTGCTATAGAGGAAAGGTAGAGTTACTATAAGATTCTAGAAAGAGTGGAATTTAGATGCAAGTCTGGTCTGCAAAATGAACCCTGGGTGCGGTTCTTTTGGAAACAGTAAAGTTGAGGAAAGTGAGGACCGTCCTATTAAGAAACTCCTGCTGGCCTTAGCTGGCTAGCTCAGCGGTAAGAGCATTGGCCAGGCGTGTGGAAGTCCCAGATTCGATTCCCGGCCAGGAAACACAGGAGAAGCAACCCATTTGCTTCTCCACCCTTCCCCCTCTACTTTCTCTCTCTCTTCTCCTCCCTTAGCCAAGGCTCCATTGGAGCAAAGTTGGCCACGGGCGCTGAATGGCTTCACGGCCTCTGCCTCCGGCGCTAGAATGGCTCTTGCCGCAAAGGAGCAATAGCCCAGATGGGCAGAGCATCGCCCCCTGGTGGCCATGCCGGGTGGATCCCGGTTGGGTGCATGCGGGAATCTGTCTCTGCCTCCCCACCTCTCACTTCAGAAAAATAAAAAAAGAATAAATGAATGAATGAATGAATGAAACTCCTGTGGAGCTTAGCTCCTGGGCTGGGAATCAAGCTGCTTTTCTGTGTCAACAGCTCATGTGGGCTTCCAGACAAGAGTGCAGTGTCTCATTCTTACTGATAAAATTTCAAACAACAATCTTCCTGATAGTCTTTCCCATCACAGAAACAAATTTCTCAGTGAGTCTGTAGTCACTCAAAACAGGAGAGTGCCACGACACTTTATAACAGCAGGAGAAATGTTTCCTGGGACTTTGCAGTTGGCTCCTCTGTCTGCTGTTCCAGCCCGCTGGGTAGATTTTACTTTCTCAGTCCAACCTAGTTTTAATTTCTTCACTACTCAGAATGAAATGTTTCATTGGGATTGAAAACCACTCGAAGATAAATGTGGTTTTATTAAAAATCTATCAATGGTCCTCAGATAGAATTGCTGGATTTACATGTACAGATTTCTGGGCTATGTGGTGGTGAATAACCACCCACTGCCTTGAATTCTCTTCAAAGCATCGGACATAGGTTGCATTTTTTGTTATAGGCATAATAAACTTTTAAGTCTTACAAAATCTGAGTCCACAAAATATCTGTTAGGACATCTGGAAATGGCATTTATTTCTGGGAATTACTAAAACAGTGAATGAGGAAACAAGACTGTGGTTATAGGAACAGAAGTGAGGAAGGTTTCCAAAGGCAGAAATTCCTGATTTCTTATTGGGATTATTTAGCAGCTGATCTACAGCTGTCATTTCAGTGGCACCGACAGGGACCTCCTGGGAGTTTCTGCTATGTTCAGTCACAGAGCCAGAGACCTTTGGGGTTTACCTGGAATGTGTGATGTCAACATCTGAAATTCCATGTCAAATGGAATGGAATCATTTTGCCATCTCACTTTCGTGAGTCATATTCTGTCACTGAAAATTCATAAGGACCCTGAATTAACTGCAAATGTGGAAGTACTGTCACTGAAAGAAATCAATTTCTTTCAGCACTTGCTTCAAGTGAACTGCTTTGCAAAGGAAAGTTGAGAGGAATTAACATCATGTGTATGTGATAACATCATTTTGCTCTCCTGAACAATGTTCCATATATATTTTTTAATAACCTCATTTAGGAAAGCAGCTGTCTTGTATAAGAGGAAGATTGTATTTTATTTTTTATTTTTTTTTAGAGAGAGAGAGAGATAGGAAGGGAGAGAGATGAGAGAAACATCAATTCTTTATTGCAGCACCTTAGTCATTCACTGATTGCTTCCTCATATGTGCCTTGATCTGGGGGCTCCAGCCGAACCAGTGACCCCCTGCTCAAACCAGTGACCTTGGGCTCAAACCAGCAACCTTGGGCTTCAAGTCAGCAACCGTGGGATCATATCCATGATCCCACACTCAAGCTGGTGAACCTGTGCTCAAGCTGAATGACTTCAGGGTCTCAAACCTGATTTCTCAGTGTCCCTGGCTGACACTCTATCTACTGTGCCACTGCCTGGTCAGGCTGTATTTTAAATATCTATTTTCCTGGACTATCTGTGCTGAATCTATAGAAAATGAGTATTTTCATTATTATACCATTGTTACTGTATAACTCCTTATGTACTTATTTCATTTTTTCCAATGCTATAGAATCTATAGAATTTATGGATTTGAACTTTTGGATCCTTTACTTCTTCAACTCTATTGCTAAATTTTATGTTAAAATTATTTTAATTTTAGATAAATCCTTCTTTTAATCACATATACAATATTTATATTATAGCCTGACCTATAACACCAAATATTAGTAATTGAACTTTTAAGAATTCTTATATTTTATTTAGAAAACATTTGTTCTATATAATCTTTGGAATATTTAGCCATTTTCACTATAGAGACTCACATAACAAACTTTCTATAGGAAACAGATCTGTCATTTTTTTCTACAGTCAATCTCACATCTTGTCCTTTCCTGCTATGTAGGTATTTATGTAGGTAAGTATTCACTGATGGCTTGCTATGTTTGAACAACTCACACTTCTTGGTAAAAACACGTTGACCTAGAAATGTTAACCTAGAAAAAAGAGAGGGGAAAAAATACCGACATTTTTCCTTTTTATAATGCAATGTAAAAGAAAAGAAAGCCAACCTAATTCTGGGTGTATTTTAGTCTTGCTTTATTTAGACCTAGAGCTAAAAGGTGCAGATAATATTCTTTGAACATTTCAAAATCTTTATAATTCCTGTAGGTTCTATTTTCAAAATCTTTATAATTCCTGTAGGTTCTATTTTAGCTTTTTCAAAGTGGAACAACTTTTTTCTGGCTAAGTGAAATATCTCTCTTTGGATTATGATCAGTGTTGTTGATTAAAACTCCTAGGGTTGGAACTACATACAGTTCTATGGAATATATGTAAGCATTAGGTATAATCTAATTTTAGCTTCTGCTTTGTAGTTAGATGTCTAGTGTTAAAGTGGAAACTGTGGAGATTTATAATGTGCTCAGGAGTTGGCTGACCTCAGTCTTAAGAACAATGGCTCATTCAGCATCAGTGTGGTTATAGCACAGATCAGTTACCAACTGCATTCTGAGCCAAAGGTTATAAGGTAAATTCTGGAAGCTTATTCTAAATGCCTTTATTATTAGTCACAGTAAAAAAAACAACAACAACAACAACTCTAAAATAAAGAAAGTAATTCCGAAAAACAAAATGACACAAGATTACTGTTTTATGCTAGCAATCCATAATACTATCAGGGATTAAAAGAGAAATGGTACTGCCCTGGCCGGTTGGCTCAGCGGTAGAGCGTCGGCCTAGCGTGCGGAGGACCCAGGTTCGATTCCCGGCCAGGGCACACAGGAGAAGCGCCCATTTGCTTCTCCACCCCTCCGCCGCGCCTTCCTCTCTGTCTCTCTCTTCCCCTCCGGCAGCCAAGGCTCCACTGGAGCAAAGATGGCCCGGGCGCTGGGGATGGCTCTGTGGCCTCTGCCCCAGGCGCTAGAGTGGCTCTGGTCGCAACATGGCGACGCCCAGGATGGGCAGAGCATCGCCCCCTGGTGGGCAGAGCGTCGCCCCTGGTGGGCGTGCCGGGTGGATCCCGGTCGGGCGCATGCGGGAGTCTGTCTGACTGTCTCTCCCTGTTTCCAGCTTCAGAAAAATGCAAAAAAAACAAAAAAAAACAAAAACAACAACAAAAAAAATAAATAAAAGAGAAATGGTACTCATGACCACATTGCAACCATTAAGAAGGGGTTCTTAACCTGTATCCATAATAGATTTCAACAGAGTATTGGGTGATCTGAAATTAAGTACAAAATTATGCAGATGAGAACTTTTTGCTGAGAAGGGTTGTAGCTTCCACCAGATTCTCAGAGAACTTTGTGACTCAACAGCGGTCAGAACCACCGCACTAGAAAGTCTACACGTATACCAGGAAGCCCAGTGTGTGACCTGAAGATCCCTTTCCAATAGTATAAGAATTATAATGAAATGCCAATATTATAAGAATTTAGGATGAAATAAGGCAGATGTTTACAGATAACGTATATTATGGAAAACAAGTTACCTTTTTTTCTTTTGAGTAAGCTTGATCACACATTAAGATGGAAATAATAAAAGAAATATTTTGTTATGTTTAACAAGTAAGAATGAATAACTATAGTCTGACCTTTGGTGGTACAGTGGATAAAGCCTCGACCTGGAACGCTGAGGTTGCCAGTTTGAAACCCTGGGCTTGCCTAGTCAAGGCACATATGGGAGTTGATGCTTCCTGCTCCTCCTCCCTTCTCTCTCTCTCTCTCCTGTCTAAAATGAGTAAGTAAAATCTTAAAAAAAAAAAGAACCTGAAATAAAAAAAAGAATGAATAACTATAAAAAACTAGTTAATCACATAACACTGTTCCTGGATGATAGAAGGATTTAGAGTGGTCTCAACTCTCTGTAGGACATTCAATTGTCTGATTCTAAACAAACTAAAGTTCAGCCCATATGATACAATTTACATAGCATCCTCTGTACCACTAGATATTGACATTAGCCCTGAGAAGTAGATATTATTATGCTTATTTTACAAAAGAGAAAATTGGAGACCAAAAAGATTAAATGACCTCTCACACTGAGAGGCAGTAGAATAATGATTTAAACGCACCTCACCCTTTTCCATGGGAACCTAATGCCAGTTATAGTCAGCAACTTCATTTGACCACACTGCCACCAGATTTTTCTTGAACTATCAATATATTGGTCTGTGTTATGATTCCTCTTATTTGCCCTTCTCCTGGAGAAGCTATTGAACACCAAAATAACCAACATTTAAAGCAGAGAACAATAGATGGAAAGGCACAAATTCTAAAATAAAAAATCCTAGGGCATTCATGAAAACCAAGTCTGGAACCTTATAGATTCTTTAACTCGTCACTTAGAATCAGATGTGGAGACTCACAGGGGACTCTGGAAGACACCAGTTCAGGGATGAGAAAACTGAGGCTTAAGTGACTTGCCTACAGAACTCTGCCTAACTTTAAATTGTGCCCCTTATCTACACTCATGTCATGTTAATCAACTCCCCTCTGTTATTGCCCCGATAATAACCGCTCTTGGAAATCCCTGAGTTTGCAAAGAACATGCTAATGCTCAAAACTAATTCTAATTCAGACACAAGATACGGGTGCTAAAAATAGAGGCTGCTAAACACAGAACCCCCCACCTTTTATTGGTGGATCTGATTATAACAAGGTTAAAGGGGGGCCTGAAAACTTGCTTCATCTCCCACTCTACTATAGTTTCAAAAGATGTTTCTAAAGAAATCTACTACCTTATGTACATTTTTGTGTCTTGATCTCAGTGATTGGCACAAGTTTAGAGTCCATTTTCTACGTAACCATTTCTAGATGTTATAATGAGAAATGAATAGTTTTGGGGGTCAGGCCCATGTACACAGTAGTTCTCCCTTATCCATGGTCTTGTGTTTCACAGTTTGTTACCTGCAGTCAAACTCAGTCCAAAAATATTAAATAGAAAATTCAAGGAATAAACAATTAATAAATTTTAAATTGGATGCCACTCTGAGTATCATACTGAACTCTCATACTGTCCTTTACTGTCCCACCCAAAATGTGAATCATTACTTTGTCCATGTATCCACACTGTATGCAATACCTGCCTTTTAGTCATGTAGTAGCTGTCTGGTTATCAGATCGACTGTGGTGGTTTTGCAGTAGTATTTGTGTTCAAGTAACCATTATTTTACTTAGTAATGGCCCCAAAGGGCAACTCTAGTGGTGCTGGCAGTTCAGATATGCCAAAGAGAAGCTGTAAGGTGTGTCCTTACTACTCCCATTCAACAGAGTACTGGAAATTCTAGCCTCAACAATCAGACAAGAAAAAGAAATAAAAGGGATCCAAATTAGAAAGGAAGAAGTAAAGCTGTCATTATTTGCAGATGACATGTATATAGAAACCATATAGACTCCACTAGAAAACTACTAGAACTGATAAAGAATTCAATAAAGTAGCAAGATACAAAGTAAATATCCAGAAATCAGTTGCATTTTTATACATCAATAATAAAATATCAGAAAAGGAAACTAAGAAAACAATTCCATTCACAATTACTTCAAAAAGAATAAAATACCTAGAAATTAATTTAACCAAGGATGTAAAAGATGCATATTCAGAAAATTATAAGACACTGAAGAAAGAAATTGAAGAAGACAAAATAAGTGGAAACGTATATTATGTTCATGGATAGGAAAAATGAACATCATTAAAATGTCCATACTACCCAAAGCAATCTACAGTTTCAGTGCAACTCTTAACAAGATACCAATGGCATATTTCACAGAACTAGAACAAATATTCCAAAATTTATGTGGAACCACAAAAGATCCTGACTGGCAACAGCAATTTTAAGAAAGAAGAACAAATTTAGAGGAATCATACTACCTGATATCAAACTATACTACAAGACTATGGTAATCAAAACAGCAGGGTACTGCCACAAAAATTTACATATAGATCAATGGAACAAAATAGAGAGCCTAGAAATAAACTCATGTCTTTATGGTCAATTAATATTTGACAAAGGAAGCAAGAATATATAATAAAGATAATCTTTTCAGCAAATAGTGTTGGGAAAATTAGACAGATATGTACAAAAAAATAACACTGAGCACCTTCTTACACCACACACAAGAATAAACTCAAAATTGATTAAAGACTTAAATATTAGACTCAAAACCATAAAAATTCTAGAAGGAAATATAGGCAGTAAAATCTTGAGCATATCTCGTGTCAACATTTTTTCTGATATATCACCTCAGGCAAGGGAAATAAAAGAAAAAATAAATGGGACTACATCAAACTAAAAAAATTGTTGCAAAATATAGGAGATTATCAACTAAATGAAAAGACAACCCACAGAATGAGATAACATATTCTTTGATACATCTTTTAAGGGCTTAATATCCTAAATGTACAAGGAACTTATAAAACTCAACACCAAAAAAGGGGAAAAAAACCAAAATCCAATTAAGAAATGGGCAAAGGACTTGAACAGACACTTCTCCAAAGAGGACATACAGATGGCCAACAGTCATATGAAAAGATGCTCAATATCACTAATCATCAGAGAAATGCAAATTAAAACCACAGAGGTATTACCTCACACCTATCAGAATGTCTATCATCAATAAATCAAAAAACAAGTGTTGGTGAGGATGTGGAATGGGAATGCTGATTGATGCAGCCACTGTGGAAAGCAGTATGGACGTATATCAAAAAAATAAAAATGGAACTGCTTATATGACCCAGCAATTCCATTTCTGGGAATGTATTCAAAGAAACCCAAACTACTAATTCAAAAGAATATAGACACTCCTTTCTTTACTGCACTGTTAGTTACAATAGCCAAGGTTTGGAAGCAGACCAAGTGCCCTTCAGTAGATGAGTGGATAAAAAAAACTGTGATACATTTACATGATGGAATACTACGCAGCCATAAAAAGGAAACCTTACCTTTTGCAACAGTGTGAATGGCCCTGGAGATTATTATGCTAAGTGAAATAAACCAGTCAGAGAAAGACAAGTAGCATATGTTATTACCTGTATGTGGCATCTAATGAATAGAATAAACTAACAAACAAAATAAAACCAGACTCATAGATATGGAGAACATACTGACTGCTGTATGGGAGTTAGAGGGCTGGGTGAAAAACGTGAAGGGATTAAGCAAAGAAAATAACTTATAGACACAGACAACAGTGTGGGGATTGTAGGAGGGGAAGGGGTGGGGAGGTAGAGGAGGGTGGAGTGGGGATAGATGGTGTTGGCGGGAGACTTGACTTGGGGTGATGAACACACAATGCAATACACAGACGATGTGTTGTAGAATTGTACACCTGAAACCTGTATAATTTCATTAACTGATGTCACCCCAATAAATTCAATAAAAAACTTTTAAAGTGTTTTCTTTAAGTTAAAAGGTGTGTATATATCAGAGAAAATACATATAGGGTTTGGTGCTATCTATGGTTCAAGCATCCACTGGGCATCTTGGGATATATCTCCTTGGATGGGGGCAGGACTTGTGATTAGGCTTATGACTTTGGATAAGTTAATTAACCTCTCATTTTCTTTATCTAGAAAATGAGAAAAATGGTTGTCTCTCAGGTTGGGAGGCCTTTAAGATATAATCATATGTAATGTTTAGTGCAATGGCTGTCACATGGGAAACACTCAGTGAGGTTCAGACATTGTTGTTTGTTCATTCAACAAATATTTACCCAGTGCTTCCTGTATGCTAAGCACTGCTCTAGGTGCTCAGAATAAAATACTGAACAAAATTGTCAAAGATCCCTGCCTTTGTGGAGCATATATTCTAGCATGGAGAGATAGTCCGTCCAAAACAATAAATGTAATTTGAAAAGATGTAAAATTTTACATTATGCTAGAAGAGAATAAATGTTATGAAAACAATAAAATAGAATAGAATAAAAGCTATCAGGTATGTGGGTTGGGGCACAGGCTGCAATTTTCAATAGGGTAGTCAGGCCTCATTGAGAAGATGATATTTGAGCAAAGACATGAAGTAGCTAAGAGTTCTCCATCATTTCATCTGGAGGAAAAGTACACCAGGCATCAGGAACAGCCACTGCAAGGCCTTATAGCAAGGAACAGCATCAAGACCAGTGAGAGAATGGAGGAGTAAGGGGATGAGTAGACGGAAAAGATATCAGAGACGTACTAGACAAAGCAGGGCCAGTCAGGTAGGTCCTTGTGGGCCATTGGAAAGACTTTATTCTGAGTTAAAGGGGGGAGCTGTGGCAGAATTTTGAGCAGGAGAGTGACATGATCTGATTTAAGTTGTGTTGGGATTGCTGTGGCTGTCCTGTGGAGAACAGACTGTGGGGCACAACAAAGGCAGGTCAGCCAATTACAGTCCAGGCAAGAGCTGATAACACTCAGGAAGAAAGTATGTGGTGAGCAGTGGTCATATTTTTTCAGAGTTCTTAAGTTCCCTCAAGCTCTCAAGTTCTCGTAAGTTCCAGCAGAGTTTTTTTTTATTTTTGCACTTTTCTGAAGCTAGAAACCGAGAGAGACGGTCAGACAGACTCCTGCATGCGCCCGACCGAGATCCACCCGGCACGCCCACCAGGGGACAACGCTCTGCCCACCAGGGGGCGATGCCTTGCCCCTCCGGGGCATCACCCTGCCACAACCAGAGCCACTCTAGCGCCTGGGGCAGAGGCCAAGGAGCCATCCCCAGCGCCCGGGCCATTTTGCTCCAATGGAGCCTCGGCTGCAGGAGGGGAAGAGAGAGACAGAGAGGAAGGAGAGGGGGAGGGGTAGAGAAGCAAATGGGCGCTTCTCCTGTGTCCCCTGGCCGGGAATCGAACCCGGGACCCCTCGCACGCCAGGCCGACGCTCTACCACTGAGCCAACTGGCCAGGGCTTCCAGCAGAGTTTTGAGGCTGCATTCAGTGGATCCTCTGAGACTCTATCTAGCAGCATGATGATAAAACCATTTGTTTATTCTCCATTCCCAAAGATGCCAATTAAGAACCTTGTTCTGTTGTTATTGCTTTTTATGGTACATCGTTAAAAAAACAAATGAAATAACCATTGTTGTATGAAGATTGAAACCATCTGTAGATTAAAGTGGCGAATCTGAACTATATAAAACTACTGAACCAGTTGACTGTTATGGAAAATAAGTTTGCTTGAAAATCTGCTGTTATATCAAATTTTGTATTCTAGAGATAGTCTTATAACCTCTTCCCTAAATAAAAGTATTATTATTATACATAAGGAAAATATATATTATATATTAGGAAAATATGGATATACCCAATATATATTTTATATATATATATTGGGTAAAAAAAATCAATACCTCAGGTCTTCAAATAAAGTTTTATTCAGTATTGTTTTATTAACACGTTGATGAGGAAAAATAAATCAATTCTCAGCCAGAGCCACTCTCTGTGTGGAGTTTGCACGTTCTCCCTATGTAATTGTGGATTTTCTCCCGTTACTCCGGCTTTCCCCCATGTCTCAAAGATGTACATGTGAACTGAATTGGAATGTCTATATTATTCCAATCTGAATGAGTCTTCATGTGGTACACCCTGGGATGGAAGGGCATCCTGTGCACAGGGTGGGTTCCCGCCATGCACCCTGAGTTGCCTGGATAGGCTCTGGCCACTCATGATCCTATTCTGGAATTAGCAGTTAGGAAAATCATTATCTTACTTGTTTTTATGAATCCTTCTTAAATGTCTGTATAGCTCATGTGTATTTCAATGTTTAATATTAGAAGTGTGTGGGTCTTCATTTAGAAGTTTGGTGGTATTTTTGTGACCAAAAATGTGTGGTAGGAACTTAACTCTTTGTATCAATTATTGTATTTCCCCATGTATAATATGTTCCCATGTATAAGACATTCCCATGTATATGATACACCTTAATTTTGGGGCCTGAAATTTGAAAAAATATATATATTACATAAAGTCACTGAACTCAAGTTTTATTCATCATAAAATGCATACAGTTCCTCATCACTGTCACAACTCTCATCCATTAACTTGTCCTCATCTGTGTCTGATGACGAACACAAAAAAGCAGGAACTGCAAGTAAAAAAAAAAAATCTATGACCACTGTATAAGACGCACCCAGGTTTTAGACCTCAAATTTTTCCCCAAAAAGTGCGTCTTATTCATGGGGAAATAAAATTGATTTTGTTACACATTGTTTTGCTTAAAGTTTCAGTTTTCAATGACCCATCAGTGACGTTAAGGGAGGACTTACTGTACAACATTCTCGGATTTGTCTTCCAGAATTTAAGTACCAAGAAAATGACAAGTCACATTACCTCCTATACAGTAGGAGAAGGTCAGAGGAAAAACTAATGAAAACAGAAAAGCTGATTAATTTCTGTAATAAGCAGCTGAGTTACGTTCTGAATCCCAAAGACAAACCCTGAGTCCCAGGAGGGGAGCTCTCACCATGCACCAATCTCCTGCCTCCACCTCGCTGCTAGAAATGTTGGCAGCTTGTTGGCAGAGAAAGAGCTAGGAGTCTCACTTCTGGTGATACCAGTTTCATATAACCTGCAATTTGTAGATGCATAGAACTGTGGAATGTTATAGCAGGAAGAGACCAAAGGCTCATCTAATTCAAGCCCTTTCTTTTACAGGCGTTTTAACTGAGGCCCCCCAAAATGTGATTCATTCTCTACTTCCTGTGCTTTACTCTACATTGGAAATATCATTTTTGGGGTAACTTTGCAGATTAAATTAAAGTTTAGGTGATAGAAGATACTGCCAGAATGACATTAATGTTCCATTAGCAGATGAATCATGCTGTGAGAAGGAAGGCATGTCCTTTAACCAGAATAGAATGAGTCAGTCAAAGGTAGAGGAAGGACAAGGCCGTCAGCTCCCAAGGCTTGGGAGTGACACAGAGGCCTGTCCGCTGTCAGCTCTGCCATGCAGTGGGGTTAACTGAGCTTCCCTGCAGATACCTCTGCGTACTGGAAAGTCAAGTGATCCATTGCCACAGGCTTGACCTTTTTCACAGCAACCTTTCTAGATGAAACAAGAGAAATCAGGAGTACCTCAAATGCGGTACACCACCAGTACTGTACCCAAAGTGGATTTCTGGACTGCTTTGTGGATAAGTTAATAAGACTGACCTTTAGAAGCCCTGGACACTTTTCAGTCTTCAGAGTTAGACTCTATAAGACAGGGGTCCCCAAACTACGGCCCGCGGGCCGCATGCGGCCTGCTGAGGCCATTTATCCAGCCCCCACCGCACTTCCGGAAGGGGCACCTCTTTCATTGGTGGTCAGTGAGAGGAGCATAGTTCCCATTGAAATACTGGTCAGTTTGTTGATTTAAATTTACTTGTTCTTTATTTTAAATATTGTATTTGTTCCCGTTTTAGTTTTTACTTTAAAATAAGATATGTGCAGTGTGCATAGGAATTTGTTCATAGTTTTTTTTATAGTCCGGCCCTCCAGTGGTCTGAGGGACAGTGAACTGGCCCCCTGTGGAAAAAGTTTGGGGGCCCCTGCTATAAGGCATCTCCTGATACCATTGTCAAGTGTCCTGCATAATATAATTTCTAGGAAATACAGAGTCAACTCTCATTTTTGCTTAAAAATAGGTCATAATCTTGTCTGGGTAATTAATCTCTGAAATAGTAAGCAATGAATAAAAACTGAAGAGTGTATGTAGATAAGAACTATAAAAAATGTAAATTTCTGTGTGTTTTAGCCATCTACCTTCCTAGAAACATGACTATTGTACATTCACGGTGAGAAGTGGTTCAGACCCTCATGGTATTTGCTTTTAGATCATGGCTATACATTAGCTGGAAAGAGTTACTGAAAAGGAGAGTACAATGTTACTTCTCATTGGAAATTTAAATAAAAAAACCCCCAAGAAATATAAGAAAAAACGGTGGTTATATTTGTATTTAATTAGCTAAAATTTTTTAAAAACTAAAAATGAGATTCTTTTATGGCTGAGACATTGAAACAGAGAGAAGGGAAAAAAAAGATAAGTGTAGAGTAAATAATACATAAAAAGAAAAAAAAAACAGAAAACCAAGGTATGCTTATTTATTATGATACTATATGTCAGTAATTTTTTTTTTTTTTTTTTTTTTTCTTCTCCTGAAGCTGGAAACGGGGAGAGACAGTCAGACAGACTCCTGCATGCGCCCGACCGGGATCCACCCGGCTCGGCCCACCAGGGGGCGACGCTCTGCCCACCAGGGGGCGTCGCTCTGTCACGACCAGAGCCACTCTAGCACCTGGGGCAGAGGCCAAGGAGCCACCCCCAGCGCCCGGGCCATCTTTGCTCCAATGGAGCCTCGCTGCGGGAGGGGAAGAGAGAGACAAAGAGGAAGGAGAGGGGGAGGGGTGGAGAAGCAGATGGGCGCTTCTCCTGTGTGCCCTGGCCAGGAATCGAACTCAGGACCTGCACGCCAGGCGGATGCTCTACCACTGAGCCAACCGGCCAGGGCCAAATTTCAAGAGTGATGTTGGTCAAATTGAATTCATGCTTGTACCTTACAAGAAACTTCTTTTCTGCAAAAATGTATTAGCAAAAGATGGGCTTTTTTCAGTTTCCCACTCCTCAACTAACTTTGTTGTTCTCCTGAAATATACATAAGTGTCAGGACTGGGAAATCAGAGAATCCAAAGGTCAGTGGAAAGAGCTGAGGCTGACATGATGCCAATATCAAAGGAAGAGCACAAGAAAAACTGCTCTAAAGGAGATCTCAAAAGGAGATCCAAAATAACTTTTTCACAAAAGCTTGAAAAAAGTATTTTCTTTCAAGCGAGAGAAATGTGGCTGATAAAAAGTTGACAGGAGAACACAGAATGCGAACCTCAAGTGCTTGTTCCTGACCTTCTTGGAGGGTCTGAAGATGAAATAAATGAAACCTCAGATACCAGAAGTTCTGAGGAGGCGGGCCTGACTACATAAGCAGTGACAGCCAAGAAGGGCCATTTTGGAGAAGCTGTACCATAGCTCACTAAAACCACTGCCTCTTCCTCCTGCTGGTAAATAGCTGAGCATTTTGTTTAGAAGCAACAGTACTCAGTTGTAAACATATATAAAGATTCAGTTTTAAAGGAAAAATTTTAGAATAATAAAAATAAGTTCATCTATTTACGGCCACTCAGTAAAGTCTGACAGCAACGTACGTTCTTACCAACATTAGTTATTTTGCCTTATTGATGATAGCCATTCAGTGGTGTGTAGTAGGATCTCATTGTGGTTTTAATTTGTATTTACTTAGTGACTAATGATGCTGACCATTTTTAAAATGTGTTTATTAGCCATTTGTATGCTTGATGAAATGCTTATTCAGTCTTTTGCCCATTTTAAATGGTTTTTTTTTCCTGCTTAGTATTAAGGTACCGTTATTTAAATATTTTCCACACAGTCCTTCATTAGATATAACAAATATTTTCTTTTATTCTGTGCCTTCTGTCTTCATTCTCTTAACAGTGTCTTTCAAAGACCAGGATTTTTAATTTCAATAAAGTTCAATTCATCAATTTTTCTTTTTGAATCATGCTTCTGATGTTATATCGAAGAACTTTTTAGGTAGCTCAGCATCATAAAGAGTTTCTCTTACCTTTTCTTCTAAGACTTTTATAATTTTAGCTTTTAGCTTTAGAAATATAATCTATTCTGAATTAATTTTTGTGTGTGATGTGGAGTAAAAATATAAATTCATCCTTTTGTATCTGGATATTTAGTTGCCTCAGCACCATTTGTTGAAAAGACTATCCTTTTACCCATTAAATGTCTTAGCACCATTATCAAAAAAACAATTGACCATGGATATGTCTGGACTCTCAATTCTGTTCCATTGATCTGTATGCCTGTCCTTATGCCAGTACCACAGTATAATTATTTTGGGGGTGGGTTTTTTTTTACATTAATTTCCTTGGTTAGAAACTTCAGTAAAATGTTGACTAGAAGTGGCAAGAACAAAATTATAGACTGTTTCCGACTTCAGGAAGAAAGCATTTAGTGTTTAACTATTAGATATGATATTAGCTGTAGATTTTTTTTTTTTTACAAAGACAGAGAGAAAGTCAGAAAGAGGGACAGATAGGGACAGACAGACAAGAAGAGAGAGAGATGAGAAGCATCAATTCTTCATTGCAGCTACTTATTGTTCATTCATTGTGTTCTCATGTGTGCCTTGACCGGGGGGGCTACAGCAAAGCTAGTGACCCCTTGCTCAAGTCAACAACCGTGGGCTCAAGCTGGATGAGTCCGCACTCAAGCCGACGACCTTGGAGTTTTCAACCTGGGTCCTCTGTGTCCCAAGCCGATGCTCTATCCACTGTGCCACCGCCTGGTCAGGCAGCTGTGGATATTTTTATAGATGGCCTCAATCAGGTTAAAGAAGTTTCCTTCTATTACTATTTTGTTGAGATTTTTTAAACATGAATGAATGCTGAATTTTGTCAACGATTTTTTCTGTATCTATTAATTAATAACGTGGTTTTTGTTCTTTATGCTGTTAATATGGTATATTATACTAATTGATTTTTTAAATGTTAAATAAACCTTGCATTTTGGGGATAGATTCCACTTGGTTTTATATGTTACTGGATTCAGTTTGCTAATGCTTTTTAAGGATTTTTGCTTTTACGTTCATGAGTAACATTGGTCTATAACTTTATTATAATGTGTTTGTTTAGTTTTGATGTTAGGTAATACTGGCCTTATAGAGTGAGTTAAAAGTGTTCCCTTCTCTGTTTTTGAAAAAAGAATGGGAATGATTAATATTGTTTCTTTAACTACTTTATAGAATTCCTCAGTGAATGGGCTTTTTATTGGGGGAGGATTTTATTTAAAAAAAATTTTTTTTGAAGACTTTATTTATTTGTTTCAGAGAGGAGAAAGAGAGAGAGAGAAAGAGAAGGAGGGGGGCAGGAAGCATCAACTCCAATCTGTGCCTTCACCAGGCAAGCCCAGTGCTTTGAACTGACTACCTCAGCTTTGCAGATTGATGCTTTATCCACTGCACCACCACAGGTCAGGGCCACGGTTAATTTTCCTTATGGGTCTTGAATTTTTGTAGATCAAGGTAGTAAGAGAGGAATTATAACTAAAATTGAGGGCTTTTTGTTAACCTTTTTCTGTATAATCCTGATTAATTCCCAGAACAACCTTTCGGGATAGGTACTTGGCATCTCTCATTTTACAGATGAGGGGGAAACTGAGGTACTCAAGTTATACAGCTTGTAATTGGTGGAGTTGAAATTGAACCCCATCTTGACTCCTGAGCTTATGTTCTTAACCACAGGCACTAATGCCTCCTTGAGCTGCCACATCTAACGTGATTATGACCATTTTAATCTAGCCCAAGTATTATTATATTGGAAGATCACATTAGTAGCTATTGTCAATTGCTGTAGATTTGAGTTTATAGCTGTTTATAATATTTTGCCTCTTATGTCCAGACAAGATAGTGAGAAAACTGAAACACTTAATTCCAGAAGAGTATTTAAGCTATGTGAAAAAACCCTTGTAAACAACCACATATATAAAGGTAGAGAACTAATCTTAAAAAACGTGATGCTCCCACTTGAAACAATGGAAGAGTTTCAAGTGGATGGTTAGAACTGTCTCAGGCTGAAGTGTCATTCATCTCAAGCCATAACCATAGTTAAACTTAAAGGATGATCTCACAGATAGTGCTTAAGTGAGTTTAACCTACAATACCCGATCACCATTTTTTAAAAATTAATTTTAATTTATTGTGTTAACATGGATTCAAGTGTATCACTTAATATAACACCGTCACCCCCTCCACCCACATGTCCCCCATTATATCCCCTTTACCCCCTCCCTCTAACTGCTTCCCCCATACCCTCTGGGATTTGCTGTCTTGTTGTCTGTATCTCTGTGTTATGTATATATAATTTCACTAAACCCTTCACCCTCTCTGATCCCATCTCCTCATCCCCCTTCCCTCTGGCAGCTATTCCTCTGGTCCCTGTGACCCCATCTCTGCCTCTATTCCGTTCCTCAGTTTACTTTGTTCATTAAATTTATTGTGGGATGATTTTAAATTACTAATTCAGTTTCTTATTATTGGTCGGTTCAGACTTAAAAAAAATTTCTTCTTGAATTAATTTTGGTAATTTGAATTTTAATAGAAAATTTTCCATTTTATCCAACAGTCTAGTATGTTGGCATGCAGACGTCTATATGATTTCATTGTGAGCCTCTTAATTTCTGTAGAGTTGGTAATGATGTCTCCTCTTTCATTCTTGATTTTGAGATGTCTTCTCTTTCATTCTGTTTTTTGTGGTTAATCTCTCAAAAAGGTTGGTCAATTTCTTGATCTTTTAAATGAACCAACTTTTATTTCATTGATTGTATCTATTGTTGTTTTCTGTTTTGTTGATTTCCCTTCTAATCTTTATTATATCTCCCTTCTGCTTGTTTGATATTTAATCTTTTTTTAACTTCTCCAGATGAAAACTTAAGTTATTAATTTGAAACCTTTCTTCTTTTTTAACTTAGACACATAAAGCAATAAATTTTCCTAAAACCACTGCTTTAGCTATATCCCATAAATTTCAATATGTTGTACTTTGTTTTTATGCAGTTCAAAATATTTTCAAATTTCCTGTGTGGCAACTTTATTTGACCAATGAGTTGTTTACAAGTATGTTGTTAATTTCCTGATATTTGAGATTTCCTAGATTTCTTTCTGTTGTATATTCTAATTTATTTAAATGTTCTGTTGTCAGGAATTATATTTTATATGATTTAAATCAATTGAGATTGTTTTGTTGACTAGTAGGTGAAGTCTCCTAGAAAATATTGACAAGAATATGTACTCTGTTGTCATTGGGTGAAGTATTCTAAAATAATGAGTTAGGTCAGTTTGATGCTGTTATTCAAATTTCCTATATCCTTGCTAATTTTTGTTTAGTTGCTCTATCAGTTTTTGAGAATGAAGTATTGAAATTGCCAACTATTTTCAATTTTCTGTGTTTTTTTTTTATTCTGTCACTTGTTGCTTCATGTATTTTAGGGCTCTGTTAGTAGGACTCTTCATATAAATTTATAATTATTATATATTTTCTGAGGACTTGATCCTTTTATCATTGCAAAATTTCCCATTATGTCTCTAGTAACATTTCTTGATTTAAAGTATATTTTGTTTGATCTTAATATAGTCATTCCAGCCCCTATGGTTATCATTTGAATGATATATCTCATTCATCCTTTTACTTTAAAACATACAGCAGTGAACGTGTGTATAGGAAAAAAATGTAGTATATATAGAGTTCAGTACTGTTTGCAATGTCAGGCATCTACTGGGATTCTTGGAACATATTCCCCATGGATCAGGAGGGACCACTGTTTGAGTCTAAGGATTTAGAGTATGCCTCTCATAACATCATGAAAAAGGGATTTTTAAGAAATCTAGTTTGGCAATCTCTGCCTGGATTTTTTTTTTGAGGTTTTAGTTCATTCACATTAATAAAATTACTGATACAGTTGGAGTTATGTCTGCTACTTTTGTTATTTATTTTGCATATCTCGTGGGGTTTTGTTTGTTCTTTTGTTCCTCCTTTACTGCCTGTTTTATACCATATCAGTGCCTTCTGGGATGCATTATTTTGATGAAAAGTCAGCCATTAATATGTTGCTCCTCTGTATGTGATGAATAATTTTCCTCTTGCTGCTTTCAAAGTTTCTCTCTGGCGTGGGCTTCTAATAGTTTGACTATGCTATATCTGGGTGTGTATCTCTTTAGGTGTATTCTGCTTGGTTGGTTAAGACTTTTGGATCCATAAACTAGTATCTTTCAGTAAATTTGGGGAGTCTTAAGACATGACTTTTTTCAAAATATATTTTTCTATCTTTTCTCTCTCTCCTCTGTTTCAGATACTGTTGTTATTCATATATTGGTATGTTTTATATTGTTCCACAGATCTATGAGGTTCTTTTAATTTGTTCTTTTATCTCTCTGATTTTTATATTGGGTTGTTTCTATATGCAAGTTTACTGATTATTTTTCTATCTAAAATCTACTGTTGAGTCTCTTTAATAAAATTTTCATTTAAGTTGTACTTTCAAACTCCAGGATGTTCATTTGATCCTATTTTATAATTTTTCTTTGTTGACATTTTAAAAATTATTATTTTAATACTTTCATTTAATTAAACACAGTTTTTAGAATTAGTCTTTGAACCTGACTTATGGTGGTGCAGTGGATAAAGCATTGACCTGGAATGCTGAGGTCGCTGGTTTGAAACACTGGGCTTGCCTGGTCAAGGTACATATGGGAGTTGATGCTTCTTGCTCCTTACCCCTTCTCTCTCTCTCTCCTCTCCCTCTAAAAATGAATAAATAAAATCTAAAAAACAATTAGTCTTTGAACATATTTATAATTGCTACTTTGAAACCTTTGCTAAATCTAACATCAGGGACTACCTAGAGACAATTTTTATTTACTGTTCTTTTTCTTGGTGTAAGTCACACTTTTTTTTTGAAATATCTTAAAATTTTGTTGTTGAAAATGTTGTTGTAAATAATATTTTGCAGCAATTATTGATTCTGAATTTTCCCCAAATCTGTTTCTGTGTTTTTCTTTTTGTTTACTAACTTGCCTGAACACATTTAAAGAATCTGTTTACCTACCACCATGTGACTGCTGATGTCTCTGCTCAGTTTTTCTTGAAATTGTTGTTCTTTCTCCATGCATAAAAATTAATTAAAAATGGATCAAAGACTTAAATATAAGATCTGAAACAATAAATCACATAGAATAAAACATGGGTACTATACTTACAGACCTTGGCCATAGAAAACATTTTATGAATTTGACCCCAAAGGCAAGGGAAGTAAAGGCAAAGATGAATGAATACGACTATATTAAACTAAAAAACTTCTGCACAGGAAAAGAAACCGACAATAAAACAAAAGGTCAGCTAACCAAACGGAAGTTGATCTTCACAAACAACAGCTCCAACGAGGGCTTAACAGCCAAAATATATGAAGAACTTATGAAGCTCAACAACAAACAAGCAAATAATCAAACTAAAAAATGGGGAGAGCTGTGTAGAGGGTGTAATATTGAGTGGAACATTTGAAACCATGTCAATACAATACATTTTTAAAAATTGTTAAATAGAATAAAAGAAATCATATGCAAAAGAGATACTATATGCTTCCATTTGTCTGAAATTCTAGAACAGGGAAAACTCATCTTAGTGAGTAGGGTAGAGATTAACTAACTGAGAGGGATATTTTCCTGGAGTCCATAGAAATGTTAACTGAGAGGGATATTTTCCTGGAGTCCATAGAAATGTTTTATATTATGTTGGGGTCTGTGTCACATGGGTTAATTCATTTGTCAAACTCATAAAATTATACACTTATATCTATAAAAAACAACAACAACAACAACAAAACTGGGGAGACCTGAAAAGATACTTCTCTCACAAAGATATACAGACAACATGTAGATATATAAAGAGATGCTCAGCTTCACTAGCTTTTAGAGAAATGTAAATCAAAACTACAATGAGATACCACCACACACCTGTTAGGTTGGCTGTTTGTTATCAACAGACAGGTAATAACAAGTATTGGAGATGTGGAGAAAAAGAAACTCTCACTGCGGTGGGAATGTAAACTGGTATAGCCATTATAAAAGACAGTATGGTAGTTCCTCAAAAAATTAAAAATAGAGCTACAATATGACCCAACAGTTCCTTTACTGGATGTCTACCAAAAACCCCTCAAAAACATCGGTACGCAAAGACACATGTATCCCCCATGTCCATTGCCACATTATTCATGGTTGCCAAGAAATGGAAACAACCAAAGTGTCCCTTGATAGAGGATTGGATGAAGAAGGTGTGGTACATATATACCATGGAATACTACTCAGCTGTAAGAAATTATGATATATTGACATTTACGACAACATGGATGGATCTTGAGAACATTATGTTAAATGAAATAAGTAAATCAAAAAAAGCTAAGAACTATATTATTTCACATATAGGTAAGATATAAAACTGAAGCTTGTGGACATAGACCAAAGTAAAGTGGTAACCAGAAGGAAGGGGGTAGGGGAAGGAGAATAAAGAAGGACAAATATATGGTGATGGATAATGATTTGACTTTGAGTGATGGGCACATAATGCAAACAACAGTTCAAATGGTAGATTACCTGAAACCTATGTGTTCTTACGGACCAGTGTCACCCCATTAAATTTAATTTCTAAAAAAAAAATTATTGTTTTTATTTTTAAGCATGAATTCATGGGGATCACACTCATAGGCTGATGATCAATGAATTGTCAGATGTTGTGTACAGACATCTCAATCCAGTAAAGCTTCCACCCTGTCAATAGATCTGTGTATGTTGGAAAGCACATTTAAAGTTCAAGTAATGTTTAAGTATGTTCTGGCTTTGCTTAGCTCCAGACTCTCTTTCCTTTCCTTTTTATATATACACAATCTTATGCTGTGTGGATGACTAGGGCTCTCTCCAGTTTTTTCTGTATAGTCATGTGAAGAGTTTAGGACAGCTCCCTAAGATGGCCTTATTTCTCACATCTTCCTGTTGAATTTCTGGCTGATTTGCCCGTCTGCTGCTGGCCCTGACCATGATTGCAACCTCTGGCTAACTGACCTACTGGTCCTCTGTTGTTTGTTTGCCATTTAGATTGCTACTCTTACTCACAATGCTGCTGGATGTGGAGTTCTATCATGTGTTCTCCAAATCAAATTAGCCCCTTAGGCAGTGAACATTCTGATTTTCATGCATTTCTGCACCATGGTAGACTTACCATATGGACTGAGCCAGAGGAGAGAGATGGGAAGCTAGTGAAGACTCTCACTGTTTATACCTGAAGTTCCTTAACTTTTTATGACTAACCACTTCTCACTATAGTGTATGCCTTTGGTTGGTTTTCAGAGTCCCAAATGAATTGTTTTTGACAATTGTATCCTGCTTTATTATTGTTTCTTTGGAGGAGAGAAACTGTCAAACTACTTACTTAACCATCCTGGAAGTCCCACTCCTTCATTGGTCATTTTTAGTAGCTCCTCAGCTGATTCTGTTGTGAAGCTAGAGTTGACAATCACTGAGCTAGGGTATAACTATAGGAGGATGAATTTTTATTTTATTTCATTTAGTAAGCATTTATTGAACATGGAGACAGTGTGAGGATGCAAAGATTAATGAGACCATCTCCCTATAGGTAGTGGGAAAGATAGAGGGGAAAACCAATAATACAGTGTAACCAAGAGCATAGGGATATGTGGTGCTCGATTTGGGAGCAGTGTCAGCAAAGAACAGTGCCCACAACCCATCATTTTTCTGAAACATGCCAATAGTCTCTCAGAATATTTTCAGAAAATTATATAGCCAGTAAGCAGGTCCATACTTAATGTAAGTATTAATAAATTACTCATTCTGGGGAACCTAGGACAATTTCCCAAAATTATATGGTGATTATAAACATTACTTTAAGAAATGAGTATTTTAATTCATGTAAAGTTTAATGTGCTTTTTGTGCTTTATTTTCAACTGGACTGTGATGGTTTTACAAACCTCAACTTAGGTGACTGTGAGCAAATCAACCTCACAGTCATTATGGGCAATGTGATATGGTGTTATGATCTCCAGAGTGGAAAGTCTACAAAGGCATACCATAGGGGTATAGAGAGAAATATTTGCACTTCCATTTTTGAAAAAAATCAAATTTGATCTTTAAAATTTAACTATTGATTGAATGTTTCATAAGTGAGACTATTTATACAGTAGCATAGGCTTAATACTTATAAGTAAACAAGCATATAGGTGGCATGCTACCAATATTTTTGGATCAAGAATACTCAGTCACTAGTATTAGTGGAAAGAATACTACCCTAGATGGATGCTTGTCCTGGGTCAGCTACCGACTTGCTGTGTAAACATGGGCAAGTTTCAAAGAGCTGTAGCTCTTCCATATCTATAAAATGCTATAAATATCCCAGAAATTTCTTCCAGTTCTGGAATTCTGTAAGTGGGTTTGTTCTTGTTTTTCTTGTCAAAAATAATTATAAAGTTGTAAGAGCAGAAGGTTATCTTTCTTGTTGTTGTTATTCATCATCTGAATTGGATACAAGTGTAAGCCTATTTCTTTGTTCCTAAAGTATTCCCAGAGAAAGCTTTCTTTTCCTTGGCTTTATCGCTTCTCCGTGGTACTGCTGGTCATAGGTATGACGAGGGCATATGCACCACAATGTTACTTTAAGTTCTGCTAACTTTAGGCATAGTAAAAGAGGACATAACACAACACATAACAGAGGACATAATACAACATAACACATATTAACAGAGGTCATAAAGAATTGATCTGTAACTCTATCTAAACATAGTTACATATGCCTACCTGAGTGCAGGCATGCATATGCAAATCAATCTTTAACTATTGCTTAGTTTCATTGCCTTTATAAATTGAAATTCAGAAAGTTTCAAGATTTAAGCTGAGTACAGAAAGAACAGTAAGTACAGGTTTAACAGTTGAAAGACCCACACAGATAAATATCAAGTTTAGTGTTACTCAGAAACTGACTTAGAAGACAGGATTTTTTTCAAAATTTGGATGGAACTAAAAGCCCAAGAGGTTAGTAAACCCTAATATTGTTCTTTAAGTTGAAAGGAATTTAAAATTTCACATTTCTAATTAACTCCTCTAGCAACACATTATTTAACTTTAAAAACCAATAGACTAATACGTTAGACTTAAGAGTTCATGGGGCCGTATTTAGATTACTGATTATTTTTCTTCAATTAATTACACTTATTGTATAGTTAGTTCCTTAAAATTTTCTCTGAATTAGTTTTGTTTGCTAGCTTTAGTAAATAAATCAGCATTACTAAATAGTATAGTATTTTAATATCTAATCCTGCACATGCTCCTTTATTATTAGATTTCAAAGTTTGAAGAAACTTCAAAATTTTGTTTTTTCCTAAATAATTTGGAGTCTCTAAATAATACTATGTAGTATGTAATATCATAAAGCTTTTTTTTTTTTTTTTTTGTATTTTTCTGAAGCTGGAAACGGGGAGAGACAGTCAGACAGACTCCCGCATGCGCCCGACCGGGATCCACCCAGCACACCCACCAGGGACAACGCTCTGCCCACCAGGGGGCGATGCTCTGCCCCTCCAGGGCGTCGCTCTGCTGCGACCAGAGCCACTCTAGCGCCTAGGGCAGAGGTCAAGGAGCCATCCCCAGCGCCCGGGCCATCTTTGCTCCAATGGAGCCTTGGCTGCGGGAGGGGAAGAGAGAGACAGAGAGGAAGAAGGGGGAGGGGGATGGAGAAGCAAATGGGCGCTTCTCCTATGTGCCCTGGCCGGGAATCGAACCCGGGTCCCCCGCACTCCAGGCCGACGCTCTACCGCTGAGCCAACCGGCCAGGGCTCATAAAGCTTTTTATAAAAGCGTTTGTTCCAAATGAAATACAAAATAGAAACTGATTATAGGGTTATAAATCTTTACCATAAAATTCAATTATTAAAAACTAGTTGCTGTGATTTACCTGTGAGAATAGCATTATTACCAATAAATTCTATATGATAAATGCATCATTTAAAATATTTATCTTAAAGGGAAAATAACAAGAGAAAGGACAATAACAACAGCAAAAAGAATACCAAGTCATGGCTGTTTTAATATAAATAAATGTTAAAAATTATTTATAAGAAACTACTCTAAACATTAGAATGAAAGTATAATAGTCCCCCCTTATTTTGGTTTCCCTTTCTGGATTTCAATTAGCAACTGTAGTCCAAAAACATTGAATGGAAAATTCCAGAAATACATAATTCATAAGTTTTAAATTATGTACCATTCTGAGTAATAAGATGACATGTCAGGATGTCCTGCTCCATCCTGCCTGGAACATGAATTATCCCTTTGTCAAGAACACTCATGCTATATATACTTCCCCTATTGGTCACTTAGAAGCCACCATCTTGGTTATCAGAGCGATGGTTGTAGTATTGCAATGTTTGTGTTCAGGTAAGCTTTATTTTAATTAATAATGAACCCAAAGTATAAGAGTAGCGATACAATGCAGATATGTCAACAAGAAACTGTAAACTTTATTACAGATATGTATGCATTGGAAGAAAATATAGCATATACCTGTATAGGGTTCAGTACTATCTGTAGTTTCAGGCATCCAGTTGTGGTCTTATACCCTATAGATAAGGGGGAGACTATTATACAGAGGAAAGAGCAAAACCAGAAAAATAGGAGAAAACTGGAAAATGCAAGTATTTTAGAAATAGAAAAAAAAGACTTACCTCCATAATTAATTTTATTTTGTATAGTAATGGAATAAAGGGGTGTAGGAAAATACCACTTTAAACTTAGATTTCTATAAGCATAGCCTGTACTTTGTAACCTGCTGGGAGTAGAGTGCAGACATTTTGCTGCTGCCTGGAACAGCCAGCTAGGAATAAATTCCACTTAGGTTTCCAACTGGTAACAAATCCACAAGGTTGACGTCAAGGTTCTAACCTTTAGTTTTAATGCTGATCATATAATGAGAGCTAGATATTCACCCTGGGGGAAGGTGTAGTTAGTGGGCGAGGAAGAGATTGGCCATCTCCATGTTGCCACTCCTGCTCAGGGCTTAAAGGCAGTCAGTACCCACCCTACTCCACCAGACCCAGAGCCACTGTGCCCTTCAACTTAGAAGTACTTGCAGTTCTGTGCTGCTTGTTTAACAGGGGATAGGTTTTTTGCATTATTATGTATTTATTTTGTATTATATATGTTTGGCCTGCCTTCTGCTTCCAATTTAGGTAATCATTGCTTTTCCTAATGGTTTTTAAAGATTGAAGAAAGGATCAAGGTTTGGACAGTTTGGAAGGTGTCAACTGGGCAGCTTACTTCTCCCATGTCACACCTTTCATGCACTTTTCAAATTCTCTCTTGACCAGAGGACTTTTTATTTTATTTTTTTAGATTTTATCTATTGATTTTAGATAGAAGAGAGAGATGGTGAAAGGCAGGGGAGAGGGAGGAATAGGAAGCACCAAGTCACAGATGCTTCCCATATGTGCCTTGACAGGGCAAGCCAGGGATTTCAAACTGGCAACCTCACCATTTTAGGTTGATGCCTTATCCACTGCACCAACACTGGTCAGGCCACCAGAGGTCTTTTTAATATTAGCTTTTTATTTTAGAATCATTTCAAATCTACTGAAAAATTAAAAGGATATTTCATAGAGCTCCCATATGGCTCTCTATGAACATCTTTCATTACAGTGTAGATCAGAGGCTTTTAACCTGAGTCCGTGGATTGAATACAGGGATTCCATGAACTCCTGAAATTTATGTCACATTGTATATGTTTGAATGAAACTCATTTAAATTAATTTGAGAATTATAAGACTATATTTTTTAGTTTCATCAATCCTTTTTCTCTAGGTGCAATCTCTGTTCTCATGTTTGCTGCCCCAATGATATACATTTTTGGTTTATTGAAACACTATCTCCAAATGCACATTTGTGCCAGTTTACAAGGGCTGATTTTTGTGTTCTGTACAACAGAATTAACCAAATGGTTCTTTATCATACCTTGTATTTTTCTGAGTCATTTGATTCTGTGTATTCACATAAAATTTATTAACTCTATTGTTTGACAAATTCAGTGTTCTTACAAACACATGAGTATGTCTATACTACATTAAGTCTTCCAAGCTAAACCTAGGAGCCCTGTATCTGAATTGCCTGGGCTCCCTATCCAGAATATTTAGCATTTTTTAATCCCCCAAAAGATTTGTATGCACAATATATCCAAACTATTTACACTTACTGCCTAAATTTTGAACATTAATTTACCAGAAAAGGAGATTTGGAACTATTACAAAAGCATTGCTGTGTTCCCATGAAACTTAAGGGGAAACATCGTGAAGTTACTATAGGCCTATTTTTCTCTTGAGTCTATGTAAAGGTCTTTTTCACTCCACTTTAGTTCTAAAGATACAAGATAATTATAACATTAGGGATCTAGGATTCTGTGAAAACTCCCCCTAGTTAAAACTTTGTTTTCTAAGTATTTTTAATATTTCAAGTACATATTTTGTTATTGTCTAATAGTAGGGGTTTTGTTTCAGACTTACAGATTCCAGTCTGATGTTAGAAGATTATTCATCCAAGTTGAGCCCCCAAACAAAGAGAGCCAAGAAGAGCCTTCTCTCTGGGGAAGAGAAAGAAAATCTGCCAAGTGACTATATGGTGCCAATTTTCTCAGGACGGTGAGTATGCATTCTCTTCCTGGCTTTAATGATAATAAAGTAAAAGTTAAATGCTGTCAAGTAATAACTGTAAGAATAGAAGCTGCCATTTGTTGAGCATTGGCTATATACAGTTGAGAAAGGTTTGAAGACCCTTGAAAATCTGCACTGACAGAGATGTGTTCATTGTAAAAGTCTTTGCCCTCCCATAGGATGGCTACATGAGAAAAGAGGATGATTGGTAACTTAATTCTACATATGTAACTGGTTGAAATTAAAAAGAGAGTGTTCTATGCTAGTATTGAATACTATATCTACTCACTAGAGAGTAGAAAGGTTCAAAGCACTAACATGTTGAAAAAACTTTAAAAAATGAGATGATAGGTTCAGGTAGATGGACAATGTTTTGATGACCTGTGTAGTTTTAATTATTATTCAATAGGAAGAAAAGAAATCTTACATAACATAGACTGAGTAAAAGAATTACCTTGTAATTTGAATGTGTGGCTTATATTTGTTAAATGACCAATAGATCATTATTTATTTGAGGTAAATATCAAACTAAACACTAAATCACAAGTCTGTGTAATGTCAAATTTCTGTGTTTCTAATATAAGCATTTTTTGAATGATAATATCCAAAGGAAACTTGTCTGAGACCCCAAATTAAAGTTTAATGGGAGCTTTCCGAGCTTTACCCCTATTGATTTGAATAAAGAACTATTAACAGAGCTAAAGTGATACTCATGTGAGGCTGTCCTCTCAAGGCAATTGCTATCAGGAAATTCAGTAGGCAATAATGTAATTGCGATTTTTGTTTTTCTGTGTTTTTCTTCTCCCTGTTTTCTGATGGCTCTTTTCTGAATTGTTTCAGAGATTAATGTCATAATTGCTCTGAACCCAATTAGGAAGGTAAGGGAATAAATAATATTCTGTTCTTAGCTTTTTATTGGATACCTTTGATTTTTTGATATCTGATTTTTTAAGTAACTTTCCAGAGAAACATATTAATAAGTATATTTTCCCAGACTCAGTCTCTTCACAGTTGGTGTAATATGCCATCATATTCATTATAGGAGATGGCTGGAATAGAGAAGAGAAATATTTTATATTCTTATTTTTCCCCATTGTTTTAAAAAATATTTTAAAACTATCAACTTGGTGTTAAACTTAATGGCATCCCTCTCTACCTGTGTAGGCATGAAATGAAGCTTTTCACTGTCTTTTTCCTGCCTTTTCCCCATCAAACAATTTTATGTCTTCTAGGCTATTCTCAAGAAATTATAACTTACAAAATAAACTGTGATAAAAGAAATTATGGATAAAAATTTATCTTCTAGATTTTATTTCCAGTTATTTATTTTTTATATGGAAACATCTCCTATAATTATTACTATGTGGAAAACAATTCTTTTTAATGGTGTTGACAGTATTAGAAAGCAAGAAAAAAACTATCATTTTTTGAATACCTATTGTTTTCTGGGAATCACACGAGGTACTTTATACCTTACTAAATGCTCAGTACAGCTCTGGAGAGGTATTAGTTTAACCTTGGATGTAGAAAACCTTTACTCAGAATATTATAAGACACTGAAGAAAGAAATAGAAGAAGATACAAACAAGTAGAAGCATATTCTATGTTCATGGATAGGAAGAATTATCATCATTAAAATGTCCATACTATGCAAAGCAATCTACAGATTTAGTGCAATTCTTGTCAAGATACTAATGGCATATTTCATAGAACTAGAGCAAATATTCCAAATATTTATATGGAACCATAAGAGATCCCAAAAGCCACAGCCTTTTTGAGAAAGAACAATGTTGGACACACTATCTGATTTCAAACTATACTAAAAGGACATAGTAACCAAAACAGTATGGTACTGGCATAAAAAGAAACTTATAGATCAATGTAAGAAAATAGAGAGCCCAGAAATAAACTCACATCTTTATGGTCCTATTAATATTTGACAAAGGAGGCAAAAACATACAATGGGGTAAAGAAAATCTATTCAATAAATGGTGTTGGGAAAATTAAACAGATACGTGCAAAAAAATGAAACTAGACCATACATAAATATAAACTCAAAATAGATTAAAAACTTAAATCTTAAACTTGAAACCATAAAAATCCTAGAAGAAAATATGGGCAGTAAAATCTTGGACTTTTCTCATACCAATATTTTTTCTGACATATCTCCTTGAACAAGGGAAACAAAAGAAAAAATAAACAAATGGGACTATATCAAACAAAAAAGCTTTTACTCAGCAAAGAAAACCATAAAAAATGAAAAGATAACCCACTGAATAAAAGAACATATTTGCCGATGATATATCTGATAAAGGGTTAATTTGAAGAATTTATACTACTCAATGCCAAAAAGACAAACAACCCCACTTAAAAATGGGCAAAGAACCTGAATAGACACTTCTCCAAATATATGGATGGCCAGTAGACATACGAAAAGATGCTCAATGTCTCTAATCATTAGAGAAATGCAAATTCAAACCACAATGAGGTATCACCTTACACCTATCAGAATGGCTATCATCAAAAATCAACACACAACAAAATTGGTGAGGATGTGGAGAAAAAGTGAACTCTTGTGCACTGTTGCTGGGAATGCAGATTGGTGCAGCCACTGTGGAAAGCAATATGGAGTTATTATCTCAAAATATTAAAAATGGAACTGCTTCATGACCTAGAAATTCCACTTCTAGGAATTACTTGAAGAAACCCAAAACAATAATTTAAAAGATATATGCACCACCTGACTGGTGGTAAAACAGTGGAAGGTGTGTCAACCTGGGATGCTGAGGTCCCAGGTTTGAAACCCTGAGGTCGCTGGCTTTAGTGCAGGCTCACCAGCTTGAGCATAGGGTCGCTGGCTTGAGTGTGGGACATCAAAATGATCCCCTGGTCACTGGCTTGAGCCCAAGGTTGCTGGCTTGAGCAAGGGGTCACTAGTTTGGGCTGGAGCCCCCTGGTCAAGTCACATATGAGAAGCAATCAATGAACAACTAAAGTTTCACAGCTACGAGTTGATGCTTCTCATCTCTCTCCCTTCCCCCCCCACTCAAAAATATATATATATATGCATCCTTATTTCTTTGCAGCATTATTTATAATAGCCAATATTTGGAAGCAGCTCAAGTGCTCATCAGTAAATGAGTGGGCAAAATAGCTGTGGTACATTTACACAATGGAATACTACTCAGCCATAAAAAGGAAGCCTTACCCTTTGCAACAACAGGGAGGACCTGGAAAACATTATGCTGTGTGAAATAATCCTGTCAGAGAAAGACAAGTACCATATGATTTCATGAATATGTGGAATTTAATGACCAAAATGAACAAGCAAAACAGAGACAGACTTATAGCAGGCTGATAGCTATTAGGAGTAGAGGCTGAGTAAGAGGACTCAAGATATTGAACAAAAAAGAAAAAAGAGAGAGAAAACTCATGGACATGGACAACAGTGTGGTGATTTTCTAGGGGAGGAGGATGGGGGGAGGTGAAGAAGAGTAAAGGGAGGATAAGTGGTGAGGGACGGGGACTTGACTTGGCGAACACACAATATGGTGTACAGAGATGTGCTGTAGAATTGTGTGCCTGAAACCTGTAAAAAAAATTTTTTTTGTATTTTTCTGAAGCTGGAAACGGGGAGAGACAGTCAGACAGACTCTCGCATGCCCCCGACCGGGATCCACCTGGCATGCCCACCAGGGGGCGATGCTCTGCCCCTCTGGGGCGTTGCTCTGCCGCGACCAGAGCCACTCTAGTGCCTGGGGCAGAGGCCAAGGAGTCATCCCCAGCGCCCAGGCCATCTTTGCTCCAATGGAGCCCTGGCTGCGGGAGGGGAAGAGAGAGACAGAGAGGAAGGAGGGGGGAGGGTGGAGAAGCAAATGGGCGCTTCTCCTGTGTGCCCTGGCTGGGAATCGAACCCGGTCCCCCGCACGCCAAGCCGATGCTCTACCGCTGAGCCAACCCGCCAGGGCCTGAAACCTGTATAATTTTGATAACCAGTATCACCCCAATAAATCCAATAAAAAGTTATTAACATATCAATTTTTGAAGCAGGAAATCAAAGCTCACTGGCTTGGTACAAGTCTTATGGCTGGTAGTAGAAAAACTGAGAGTCCCTTTAGGCTTGGTCACTGCATCGTACATGCACTCTGTAATTATAGTGTGTTTCTGGAAAGTACCATTTCTTTGGATGGCACTTGAAAATTCCATTTCATACACTGAAATAGTTTGAGTTTACTGTGTCAGCAACGGGTTTTGAATTGAGACTATCAGAGATAGAGTATTGGGGAGCTTTAAACTTCATTTTCAATTGGTAGTAATGCATTTTTGTCAGCTTGTTAGCATCACGTTCTTGTACCCATATTATAGTAGGGTTATCATTGACCTGCACTTATATTTATTTAAAGGCGAATGTCTCTGGTATTCTGGATCAAAAATATTTTTTAAGAGTACTTGAGTTCTCACGTGAAATACCTAGAGCTCTTTCGAGGTGCAGCTTATTTATAAGTGGAATAGGCACGGAGACTGTGTGAGTCTATTCTGTCATCTAGAGCTGTGTCAACATGTTCATTGTTTGAGGTTAAAGTTCTCTTACAGAGTTGTTTCTACTCAGGGAAATACTAGCATTAAATTTAATCTCTTATTCTATATAGTGAATCCTAGTACAAAGTTTATTTTAAATATCTTTAGTGTATTTTAACCTCTATAGAGAATTCCAAACACATTCATTCTGGTTTGTTTTATATTCACTTATTAATTCATTCATTCCCAATCTCTTTTTGGAAAAAATTTAGAGGTAATTCAGGACACAAAGTTAAAACTCTTCCATTTCCCCTTTCCCCCCCTAAATTATAGTGGATATACTACTGAGTTCCTTCATAGAGACTATCTTATTATTATTTGGAAAGATAGAGATACAGAAAATGAAATTAAACTTACTAAGTTTAGTAAGAAACAAAGTAGATTAGTCTTGTCTGCCAGATGTTTTAGTAATATTCCACAAGTTCTGAACTTGGGCAAATGTTTAGTCTTATTCCTTAACCAGTTGCGTAATTCAGGTGCCAGGAACTTGTAAATACGATGGCAGTATTGGCTTAAATTTGGAGGTAATTATTTTTATAAGAAAAGCAAATGTACAATTCTGCCTTGAGAAGTCTAAGGAGACTCAATTTCAAGAGCATCTTCAATCTAATCGATATACACCCTCAGTGAAACATCTCATGGGGTTGATTACAAAGGTATTGAAGGAGGTTAAAAGTAATCTGTACATTTTTTAACAACATTAATAAATCACAGCACAAATTCTATCATAAACTACTGCATTAGGCACAGCACTTTTGGTTATCACTCACTTTCCATTATCATTAATTATAAATTAAAACAAGTCACTTTTATAAATATCACTTCAAGTGCATGTTTGATCATCTCATCAGAACTATATGCAAGCACAAATAAAGGTCATCATATTAAATATATACACATACATATATACATATACATGCATATGCACACGTGACCTTTATTATCTTAAAAAGAAACCCAGCACGCATAAGGATCTCATGTAAATTTGTAACTTATTTATACATGCAACAGCTCTGAGCAATGTATTATATTAGCTGAGTTATAGAATCCAGATTAAGCACATAGTGATGTATCAGATTTACAGGCATATAAACTGCATCTCATTTTTACTATTGTGTTTTCTGGAAGGAGATAATAACTTAATCTTTTATTATAGATTCAATCATATTTATACATCCTAAGGAAACCAAGAAAATGACCATGGGCAAGTTATCTAACTTCTCTGAGCCTTGTCATCATATGTCTAAAATTGAAATAATAAAGTTTGCCTCATAAAGTTGTTATGGCAGTAAAATGAGATAATGTATGTAAGAAGCACTAGGCAAAGCTGCAGGACCATCATGGGTATTATTATGTTTGCTATCATTATTTATTAAGGTGATGATCACTTCCACTATGAAGAGTTAGTTCCTGATTCACCAGGTTTTGCTATCAGGTTTTCTTTGGGCACGGTATATAATATCTGGGGTCTAGTACTTTGAACTTAATAAAATTAGGCAGTCTTATTACTGCCATCCACAATATCTATATTTTGTAATTATTATATTCTAGACAAGTGCATGTCAGTGGAATTACAGACACAGAAGAAGAAAGAATTAAAGAAGCTGCTGCTTATATAGCTCAGAAGAATCTTCTTGCTAGTGAAGAAGGAATCACAACATCCAAACAGTCTAAAGTATTAAAACAGTCTACATCCTCTCTTCACCAAGAGGAAGTTTTTGAGAAGAAGTCAAGGAAAGTAGCAGTTCGAGAAAGGGCAGAACACCTGTCACTTAGAAAAACGGTAAGAAAAGAAAATTTAATATAACTTACAAAAGTAGGTATGCATGTAACGTGTGTGTGCATGCGTGTGTGTGTGCAGAGATTAATTTGTTTCAAATGAAGAAATGTGTGATCTTGCAGAGATACAAAGTTGAAGAAACAAAGAGGAAGACATCAAAATATATAAGTCAGAGAAAGACAAACATAATAGTTTTAAACTCCATGAAATTTTAGGTTCTATGTAAACTAAGGTTCTAAAAAACCTTAAGTCCACCTTAGGGAAGTAAAATATGTCCTTCAGGCTTAAAATGTTAAAAATTAAATGGTGTATTTGTTTTAAAAAAGAGCAAGGAATATGCATTTGATTCTCAGGCTCCAAATAGAAAAAATGATAATTTTGGTTTCCGCTTGTTGTTTTGCTAGTACAAGTTACTTTGATTTTATAATATTTTTATTTTTTGTTTCAGTTAGAAGAAACTGAGGCATTTCATAGAAAGCTGAATGAAGATCACCTTCTCCATGCTCCTGAATTTGTCATTAAACTTCGTTCCCACACCGTTTGGGAGAAAGAAAATGTAAAATTACACTGTTCTGTATCTGGCTGGCCAGAACCTCGTGTCACATGGTATGCTATCCTTATGAAAACTACTCATAGAATCAATTATACACAGTTAATTTTCCCTCTAGTGAAAACACTCAGCATTATAAATATGCAAGAGTCAATGAAAGCATTTACAAATTGGTATAGATTTTTTTAAATAGTGAAGGAAGGACTCTGGGATTAATATTTTATGTATAGGAAAAAGTTTTGCATATATTATTATATAGTATTATATTTTATTATCATATTATACAGATGGTCTTTATCTTATATAAAGTGTTAAAATTTCATCAACAGACCCTGGCCGGTTGGCTCAGTGGTAAAGTGTCAGCCCAGCATATGGATGTCCTGGGTTCAATTCCTGGCTTGAGCACACAGGAGAAGCACCCATCTGCTTCTCTACCCTTCCCCCTCTACTTTCTCTCTATCTCTCTCTTCCCCTCCTACAGCTAAGGCTCCATTGGAGCAAAGATGGCCCAGGCACTGAGGATGGTTCCATGGCCTCCACCTCAAGTGCTAGAATCGCTCTAGTTGCAACAGAACAATACCCCAGATGGGCAGAGCATCGCCCCCTAGTAAGCTTGCCTGGTGGATCCCAGTTGGGTGCATGCGAGAGTCTGTCTCTCTGCCTCCCCACTTCTCACTTCAGAAAAATACAAAAAAAAAATAAAATAAAATTTATCAACATATTAACATACAAAGAAAATATATGTCTGTGACAGCTATGGACCATAAAAAATTTGTTCTCATTAAATATAGGTATTATTTTTTTAGAAGGTACAATACGGCCTTTTTAAAAATAATTAAAGTCCAAGGGCTCCAACTTTACTCCTCATGAGAGCTGAGGTCTCAGTGTGTTTTCTAAAGCTCCCCCCAAAATGTGGGGATTTTATGGGAAATATTACTCAACATAGGGCCTGAGAAAATTTTCTTTCCATAAAGAATAAGTACCCCTTTCTCCTTTCATTATATATACTATTGTAATAGTCAATGATTTTTTGATCCCTAAACTCAGAATTTTCCTGTCATACATCATGAATGTCTGCCACGGAGAGCAGAAGTATGAAAATGATTGAGCCAACTCAAAAAGGTGTATTCTACTTTATCCTCTGCCATGAGTATTTTATATGCTGTTCTCTTATCCTCAGAAGTGGAGGTAAATGCACCCTGTATTGCAGTACAAACACTACAGTGAATGGTATTGTCACCCACAAAGGCCCTACCTCCTTCTCTTTTTTTCTCATTATTTCTAATGTTGGTCAGACAGCTGTCTAGCATGAATGGAGGTAGCTGACAGGATAGACCCAGTGTTAACCTGTCTATGGTTATTCTTAAGGAGTAGGTGATGAGTTTTTAGAAATTCACCTGTTATCAACCTGCCTCTGATTATATTGGATTTACTTAAAATTTTTCTTGTATGTAAACTCTTTTCAAGGTTCTTGAGTGTGGAAACCAAAGAATGAAAACCCGAGTCAACTATATATATTATCAAGGCAAATAATTTATAGCAAATGAAGATGAGAAATATCCAAACACATTTACATGCAAATGAAGCTTTAAAAAATAAAAAATTTACAAGCTTTAAAATAAAAAGTATACTATAGTAAGCTAAGAACCAACCTATCTTTGTCTTAGCTTTCTGTGTGAGAGTTGCACAATTTTGCCTATTAAAGGAACATTTTTTCTTCAAAAACTGGTTACTTCCCACATAAAAAAAAAATCCAAACTTTCCAATAGAAATGCATAAAGAATAACAAACTTCAGCTCCAAGAAATATTATTTGGTCAGTGAAAAGCTCCCCTTCTTTCATACAATTCAAATGTACTATTAATAAGTGAATTATTTAGGTACATATACATATATTTATTACACAGCATCTTATTTCTATTTCCCTGCTTTTTAAAAGTTAAAGATGATTTTTAAAAGGGTACAAAGAATATCTGAGAGATAAATGTTAATTTCTCAAGCAGTTATCCTACTAAATACACAGCAGCTAGAATATGAACATGCTTATATATACCGATAGTATTATTTATTAAGCTAGAGTTGTATGGTTTCACAAAGGCAGAGCTCAAACTATGTCGAAGATGAAACTCCTTACATTATGTTTTGTTGGTTAGAAAAGGAGTGATTTAGAAACAAACACAGATCCAGATTTTGTGGGGCATGAAGCTTATATAATTTGTGGTTACTCTTTACAAAAAATGCAAAGTTAGTAATATAAATTAGGCATATAGCCTGCGGAGACCTGAGCTAATGGGAGACCCGACAACTTCAGCTTCATTGGCTCCGAGGTAAATGAGATAGGTCTCTCTCAGCTAATTGGTATTTAAAATGGCTAATAACTATTTATTCAAAACATAAGGCTGGGTTCTAAGCAGTAATCATGTTTGTAGTGGGATTCAACGTGATAAATATCATTTCGGCATGCATTATCTGCTTGGAGAAAAAAATAGAATGAAGCCTTTTTACTTGACCATGCTTGACACCACCAAAAAGTTCTCATTGTTATCCTTGTTAGTCGAGTCAGTCCAAAATCCAAACAGACATTTGTTTAGGGAAGCTGAGTGTGTGTTTTACACACATAAACTAAGAACATTATTCTACAAAACTTATAGTAAAATAGAAGCTCATTAACTCTTTGTAGACTCTACATAAAAATGATAAGGAAAATAGAGTACATCTGAACAGTCACAAGAATTTCAGAAACCTCTTGACAAATAATCCCAGGGTATAGAATGCTCTCCAAAATTAGCTTATGACTGGCCAGTTTGGAATTTCACTTTCCTGAAATAACAAGCTGTGAAGCATATAGAGAGCAGGCCAAACATCCTTCCTTTCTTTTCTGACTTAACACTAAGACAGCCAATCTCAAGTGAACTGGAACCGGAATGCCTCAGTGAATGCCTTGGAGAATAGAATTGAATTGCTTCTTAATTCAATTAAGCAAGCAATCCTTGTCCACTGCTCTAAAACAGGCGTTTCTTACTTACTGACGTCTGCAGTACCAGAGAAAAGACTAGAAGATCCTCAAAGTGGTGTGTGTGCGCTTGTGTGAGTGCATGTGTATATTTTAAACCAATTTCATGTGCCAAGAGATCACATTAGAAAGTCATTAAGGCAGTGGTTCTCAAAGTGTGCGCCAGGGCGCACTGGTGCTCCCTAGAAGATTTCTAGGTGTACCCTATGGTATTCCAGAGAAATATGTGCCTGTTGGGGACCAAAAAACCAACAGGGTTTTGGAGTTTAGACTGTTGGGGGACAGGGGTATGGGGAATTGGCTAGAAGCTAACAGTCTGCCCAACCCCCCACCTCACTTGCCTGATTAGGTTGCAAAAGACTGTTAAACTGTGATGCTGGATTGTTTACACTACCCACCATGTTCCCCGGAAAGACTGGAGGCAAGTTTCTTCTATCTTTTGTTTGGTGTAAAGTTAAGATGATATGTATGGAGGGGTTTTTCTGCACTCAACAGAATTAAGAGTAAAAAGAGAGAGGAATTCTTCAATGTATTGACAAGGAAATGAGAGTTTGCCTTTTAAATATATGTCCAAAGATTGAAGAAATCGCTAAGACACATCAGGCTTATGTTTCTCATAAACACAAGAATGAAAAAACCTAACACATTCGTGCCAGAACCTGCCAAATTTACTAAATCTTACTAAGAATGTATCTATATATATATAAATATAACTTTTTTGTCGTTTTTTAAATTTTTAATCCCTTTTTTTACAAATTCTAAAAAGCATGACTCAAAAAATGAACATACAAATGTTTTTTAATGTCAGAATAATTTTAATTTTGTCGTATTTATTTCATTTAATTACCACAAAAGCTTCCAAAAGTTTGAGAACCACTGCATTAAGGTGTTAATGCAGTCAGGGAGGACGGGAGAGCAAGGAAGGTGAAGGATCCCTGCGAGCTGCCAAAGGCTGTTTGAACTCAAACTTTATGAAAGTATGAGCAGCATTTTGGGTCAGAAGCCAAACTGAGTGTGTCACTAAGTTGTTGGGTTAAGTAGCACATGCCACAGCCGTTGGTGTCATATTTCTCTGCCCCAGCACATGAAAAAACTGAGCAAAAGGGATCTTCTGAGTCAAGTGTGAACTTACCTAAACCAATTCAATCAGAAGAACATGTCAGTTAACAGGTTCTAACCCGTCGTTCGTCAAAACAAGAAATGTTCGGAATTAGCAGCCACCAGCGGGCCATCCCTGATCAGAGTCCTGTCTGCCTTGGCCGGGTGGTGAGACAGCTGTCCGAGGCCGCTTCTGGGCTGCGGGAAACAGCTGGTAGTGTGATCTGTGGGTCGGAGAGGTTCTGCCACTATGACAGCCACACAACTGCAATTCTCTTTCCCCCACTTTAAAAAAAAAAGGTTTTAATTTTTTAGTTACTGTTGACATACAATATTAGTTTCAGGTGTATAACCCAGTGATTAGATGCTTATATAACTTATGAAGTGATCACCCAGGTAAATCTAGTACTCATCTAACATCAGACACACAATTGTAATTCTTGAGCCAGTCCAGCCCTCTCATTGTAGATCTGAGGGAACAGAGACACAAAGAGCCTCAACTTACTGTTTTCATATGCACTTATTTTAAATTATCCATATCGCGAAGTATATATTTGTCAGAACTCTGTTTTTTTGGCTCCAAATTATAAAACTATAATTAATCTATTGCATTACACAATAATTCTGTTCAATCCAATTTAACAAACAGATGTCTAATATGTGCCTATGACACATATTTCCTTGAGAGTGGGACTATGGATCAGACACAATCCCCAGTGCCATCATGAAGGCACTGGAAGCTTAGTAGAAGCGACACATGATCAGTCATAATTTAATAAATGTTACATCTTACAATTTGATCCAAGTAACACTGGTGCAGAGTGTCAATGAAAATTAATATTGTGTGGGATTTGAAGGAAAAGTTTATTGAAAAACCAGCACTTGATATGAACCCTGAAGAATGAGTTGGGATTTTGCTAAATGGAAAAGAGGAATGATACATTTTTTAAAGTATAGAACACAGGTATGTGTTTCAGGGACATAGAGCCTGTGTGCACACACATGTGTGTGTGAAAGTTGGGAAGAGGAAGAAACTGATGAACTATTATTTTCTTTCTTTCTCTCCCTTTCCACCACTCTTCCTGATTCTAAACTTTCTTATAACCATTTCCAGAAGTCTGAAAAAATAAAATGCAACTGAATAGAGAACAACTGGAAAGTGGAAGCATCACATGCTGTCAGGAATCAGACTGCCTGGGTTCAAATCCCAGCTCTACTCTTCCTAGTTGTGTGAACTGGGACAAGTTGCTTAACCTCTTCGCGTCCTGGTTTCTTCATCTGGAAAATGATGTTTAAAATAGTTCTGCCTCGTGTGATTGTTATGAAGGTTGAATTTACCAAGTGCATAAAGCACTTAGGACCTTGCCTGGCTTATAGTAAATGCTCTGTGTCAGTTGTGGTTGTTGGTGTTATTTTTGTTATCTGTGTACATAAAGTGTGGTGTCTGAAAGGGAAACAAGTAAAATCTAGCTCCTTTTGGGGACAGCAAATGGCTTAAGCAGAAGCTTGTTTGACACCATAACCATGGGCTATTGAGACCAGGTCATAGTAAAAAAATCAAGGTGCCACTTCCAGACTTAGGAGACACTGTTTCAGGAAGAGGCTCCTCAAGTTAGCCTCACTCTCTGAGGCCTGAGAGGCTTAACTAGGAAGGGGACAGCCAGGGAAAGGGAATCCTTCAGCTATTATTTGTCAAAAGATTTTTTTATGATTAGTATTTTAAGTTCTTCCAAGCCAAAGGCCATGCTTGCTTATAACAAAATAAAACACTTAAATATAATGAGCTTTCAATACAATGCCATTGGTTTTTTTTTAACAACATGCAAAAATGTTAGTAGGAAGAATGTTTTTCTTTCATCCTACTTAGACAGCCAACAATAAAACCTCCTATGCATAACTTCCCCTCTGTCATGTCAACAATGGTTGTTTTTCTTTAGACCTTTTATTGAAGTATAATATACACACACAAAAAATGCGTATTATTATATATACGAATGTAGAGCTTTGATGAATTTCTGTAGACTGCACACACCCATGTAACAAGCACTCAGACCAAGAAACCATTATCAGCACTCAAGATGCCTCCTTCATGTTCCCCCCACCAACCCCTCTATACCCCATCCCAGGGGGAAATCACTTTCCTAACTTCTAGCAGCATGAATTGGTTTTATCTGGTTTTGTACTTTATATAAAAGTAATCATTGTACTGTGTACTTTTTTGTGTCTGGCTCTTCCACTCACCATTATATATGCAAGATTCAACCACATTCTTATGAATGGTCAACTTCTTAAATGTAATTTTTATGATGAAGGACAGGAGAGTAAATACATTGAGAAGTTTTATTGTATTAACTGTGTATCTTATTTAATCTAGTGTAGATTTGAATTTATTGAATAGATGCTGCTGCTGACCTCAGTGCCATGTTTACACATATATCTTCAAGAAAAATGTGTGTGCTTTTAATCAGGAAGCTATTTACACTTCCCCTTGTTTCCATTGTCTCATAGGTATAAAAACCAGGTGCCAATAAATGTCCATGCAAACCCTGGAAAGTATATTATCGAAAGTCGATATGGAATGCACACGCTGGAAATCAACAAGTAAGAGGGTCTGTGTGTTGTCTTACAATCACTCAGGGAGGGCCGTCACTGCTCCGTTTAACAGATGCTCTTCTTCCTTGTTCCCAGTGCAGAATGATCACAGTGTGATACTGCACATGTATTGCTTCTCTAGATACCCAGCTAAGAGTGATGTATATGATGCATTATTACCAAGTCCATTGTACCTACTAAAGTGATCTTCTGCATGGCCCTGGCTGGGTAACTCAGCTGGTTAGAGCATCATCCCAATACACAAAGGTTGCAGGTTCAATCCCCAGTCAGGGCACATACAAGAATCAACCAATGAATGCATAAATAAGTAGAACAGCCTGACCAGGTGGTGGCGCAGTAGACAGAGCATCAGACCGGGATGCAGAGGACCCAAGTTTGAAACTGCAAAGGTTGCCAGCTTGAGCACAGGCTCACCAGCTTGAGTACCGGCTCGCCAGCTTGAGCGCGGGGTCACTGGCTTGAGCGTGGGATCACAAACATGACCCCATGGTTGCTGGCTTGAGCCCAAAGGTTGCTGGCTTGAAGCCCAAGGTTGCTGGCTTGAACAAAGGGTCACTCGCTCCCCAGTCAAGGCACATATGAGAAAGCAATCAATGAACAACTAAGGAGACAAAGGAGCTGCAACAAAGAATTGATACTTTTCATTTCTCTCTCTCCCTTCCTGTCTGTCTGTCCCTATTTGTCCCTCTCTGTGTGTGTGTCTCTCTCTGTCTCTGTCACACACACACACACAAATAAGTAGAACAACAAATCAATGCTTCTCTCTCCCTTTCTCTCTCTCTCAAATAAATAAATGAAGTGATCTTATGTTTGAATAGTCAAAGATGATGAGAAAAATAATTTATATCTTTTTATTTATCTTTTTACTGGAGAGTTTTTCTAAGGTATCAGTAAGAAAATAAATTACGTAAACAGACATTTATATTCAATTATTTTTTCAGAGTTCCAAATCAACCTCATCATCATCATATTCCCTTGCCTTTAGTCAGTCAAGGCTACGGAGGTTGGAGTGGATAGTAATGAGAGTAAGCCGGACCAGGAGAAATTTCTCTTTCCTTCGCTCACCAGGAACTGTGGGAAAGGAGGCACCCACACTACCAACCTGTAGGTGGAGGCATGGCAGGCATTAGGGGTTATTATTTTTTAAGCGAAGTCCAAAGCAAAATTTGAAAGCAGAACTCAGACGAAAATTTCTAAGTCCTCAAAAGTTTATCATATCTCCTCACATGGTTTTGAAGTCTAAGCCTAGTTATGTGGATATAAAGTTAAACAAGCTTCCACCATTTTCAGTTCACATAAAACCATGACGTGCTGAGATTTCAAAATAAAATTTGCCTCATTCTGGTCTCAAGAGATTTAGAGCCTTCTCTTCAGATAAGAGCAGTTGACACATATGATGCCGGGCTTCAAATAGAACCCTGGCACACTGTGACATTCACCAAATGCTGACCCTGACCTCAAGTCATGTCAGTTCTGCTGAGACAACAGTGAGCTGCATGGTTACTTGATAACTAGATAGTTATGAGAAAGATAACTGGATTGACCTTCCTGGGGTTCTATTGATGTCTATAATATCTCAACAAGAAATAAATTTATACACGTGGAACTAAACTTAGAGGGACAATGAATAACACAGACACTGGTAGTAATTAGATACAAAACAACCTGCTTTGTAATCTTAGCCTGCTCATCTCTTTGTGAGATCATTGTCTACCAAACTGCATTGTTTAAAACATCCCAGTTTCTGTATCATAATTCAGAGGGACTTCCAAATGGCAGTTCTTGCAGCATACTGTGGGCCAAATCTCCAGGTGTGACCTGAATCTTAGTAGAATTTAAGGATAAATAATTTGTTTGTATTTTGAGGTTAAATCCAGAACTACATGTTAGATAGATCTGGATCTGGTTTGTGGCTTAGAGAGACTGTGGAAGCCTAAAAGAAGAGGTTATTTCTTTTTCTCTCTGTTGCCCTGTCACCCCTAAACTGAAACACCCCCAGTTTATCATAATGCTGTTCATGCTTAGCATGTTGTTGACATTTTTTGGACATTGTAAGTGAACCCTGGCTAGGGTCACACAAAGGATCTTCTCCCATTCTGTACTGCTGGCTTGAACCTGCTAAAAATCTCTTGGACTACATTAAATTCCACAGGGAGCCATAGCAGAGAGAGCAGCTTCATCAGATGTTCCTAGGCCCTGGCCGGTTGGCTCAGCGGTAGAGCGTCGGCCTGGTGTGCGGGGGACCCGGGTTCGGTTCCCGGCCAGGGCACATAGGAGAAGCGCCCATTTGCTTCTCCGCCCCCCCCCCTTCCTCTCTGTCTCTCTCTTCCCCTCCCGCAGCCAAGGCTCCATTGGAGCAAAGATGGCCCCGGGCGCTGGGGATGGCTCCTTGGCCTCTGCCCCAGGCGCTAGAGTGGCTCTTGTCGCGCGGCAGAGCAACGCCCGGGAGCGGCGCCCCTGGTGGGCCTGCCGGGTGGATCCCGGTCGGGCGCATGCGGGAGTCTGTCTGACTGTCTCTCCCCGTTTCCAGCTTCAGAAAAATACAAAAAAAAAAAGTTCCTTAAAACCCCATGCTAGCCACTAATTTGCAGTGTGCCGTCGTAACAGAGATCCTCAAAAAAACAGCTAGTAATTGCGATGAGTATCACTGTAATGGCCATTCACTTCTATCCACTCTTTCAGCTGTGATTTTGAAGACACCGCTCAGTACCGGGCCTCGGCGATGAACGTTAAAGGAGAACTTTCAGCATATGCCTCGGTTGTGGTAAAGAGTAGGTTTGCTGGACTTGCTTTATTCAAGATGTATTTTTTAAAATAATTTATCCTCATTGCTATGTAATAAGTCAAGAAGCTGTTCACATACATTTTTGCTTCTTTTCTAGGATATAAGGGAGAGTTTGATGAGACTCGCTTCCATGCTGGGGCTTCCACCTTGCCCCTCAGCTGTAAGTTTAAAATATATTTGCTGAGAGCCATCTCCATTTAAATTATAGCATAATATGCTCACACACCATAAACTAATATAATACTGAGTGTCAACTATAATTTAAAAATTAAAAGAAGAAAAAACTCATGGAACTGTACACTGTAAAGGGTGAATTTTACTGTGTGTAGATTATGCTTCAGTAAACCTGACCTTAAAGAATGGGGAAAAAATAAAATAAAATAAAATACAGCATAATAAGCTATTCTATAATACTGAAATAAATGTATAGTATATAATATATGTATATATATGTATGTATATAATAGCTATCTATGGTTAGTTTCATATTTTTATATTCTTTGGTTACTATTCTCTTTCTGAACATAAGTGCTTCCTAGTTTTATAAAAGATGAAATGTAATGGGTTTAAAAAGGCACATGTTTTTATGACTTTCTCTGTTCCAATGGGAAAGGTTATGACATGACCTGGGCAGAGTGATTTAGCCACTCATAGACACAGACATACACACATACGAGTCTGGACAGTACCAGAGCAGCTTCACTCATCTTTAAATATCCAAGACCGCACCACCTCCTTGAGAAATTCAGGTGTGCCCCCCACTGCCACCCCTGTCCCCACCCAGGCTGAGTGGGGCATCCCCGGTGAGTCCACAGCACCTCCATAAGAGCCTCTATCCCGCTGGGTATTGGTGACTATTGTGTGTTTTTCTCTCCCACTGGCCCATGAGCCTCTTGAAGGCAAGGCTGAACCTTTTATCTTTACTTCATACCTGACACAGAGTATCTCTTTAATAAGAATGAATAAATAAATATATTAATTTATAAAGTGCTGTTTAAAATAAGCTATTTTTTAAAAAAATAACAAGCTATTTTTTTTAACATTCCAATCAGTGGTAATTTGTGAATTTGTGAACTATTTCAGCTATTTCATCTACATCAAAACTTCTCTTCATGGGAAGCAATGCAAACTCTTATGGTAGTTCAAATAATTAGATGCCTACAATGATCAGACTGAAAATAGCCAAACCCTAACTTCCTATTTTCCAAACACTAACAAAATAAATGGTAGTTTTGAAAGTGATTGATGAAGATACTTTCTCGTGGCTCTGTTTTTCACCTAATTGGTACTTTGTTGTCTATAGATGACCTACTCTGTCAACTTGGTGGAATATCTCTTAATTTTAATATTCCAAATTATAATCATTGGTATCAGTACCACGGGGACGGGGGATGACGAGTAGGCGTGAGGGAGGAACACATTCCAAAGCATGTCCTTCTCCTGTCAGGTGATTTATGTAGAGACAGAATGGGTGGAAATCTTGAAACTATGACTTCTCTCCCAGTGTCCCCAAGACTAGCCTTTTGATCATCACACAGTTTTCTGAATGTATCCTGTTTATTGTCACTACCATATCATCATCATCATCCATGCCTCTCCTAGTTCCCTCTTCGCCATTAAGCAGAAAGTCCTGCTCAGCTTGACTTCTCTAACTTAATCTTTCCAAGCCTCCTCTGACTGGCCCCTGAATTGAGTGCCTTTTTTCCCAACATAGAAGACAGGGGACTCGTAAATTTATTCAACTAATATTTATAGAGTATCTGCTATATGCTAGGTACTGGTTTGGATGCTTGGAATATGCTGGTAAATATCATAGATAAAGCTTTGTGCCCTTGATTCTGTTCTAATTGTTAATATGCATTGATTAGTTGTGCCATATACTGTATAAAATATACTTTTATATGCACTGATTCATTTAATGCTCTCTCAAAGCTTATGAAATAGAGAGCTTTTTATATGTACTATACAGATGAAAAAGCAATTTAGAGAAATTAAATCATGGGACAAGACCACATTTAGTGGCAGAGTAAGGTCTTGTAACCTGGTCTAATTTTAAACCGTATTGTAAACCAGGGGTCAGCAAACATCTTCTGTAAAGTACTAAATTGTAAGTACTTGAGACTCTGAGGATCATACAGTCTGTCACAAGTACTCAGCTTTGCCAGTGTAGCACAAAAGCAGCCACAGACCGTCGATAAATGAGTGAGCATGACTGTGTTCCCATGAAACCTTATTTATAAACATTGATATTTGTATTTCCTATCACTTTTCACATGTCACAAAATCACCTTCTTTTGATTTTTTTCAACTATTAAAAAAAATTAAAACCATTCTTGATGCTACAAGACAGGAAGCCATCTATCAATAAATTTAGCTCACAGATTTGCCAACCCCCAAACCTCAGGCCTACTTGTAACCCTTAACCCTGTTCCCCAGGCAGCTGTGCAAACAGCCCTGTTTCCCAATGACCACGGTCTGATCAAGGTCCCATTTCAGTGGGACGTCATCATATAGAAATGGAGCAGATGGGGCATGCTTCAAAGAGAAGTTATTATCCTGTTGGTTAGTGGTTGCCTAGCAACTGACAAATCCAACAGAACACTATGTATTGAAGTGTGATGATTTGTGTAATTTATTATAAGTGTTAAAATTTTTAATTACTGGTAAAAAGAAAACAAAACAAAAAAAAAACCCCATCATGCATTGGTTGAGAGCACAAATCTGAGACACATCCTGTCAGTGTCAATCCTGGCTCTGTGGGGTGAATGTGAGCAGTTATTTAATCTCCCTGTGCAGCTGTTTCCTCATCTATAAAGACGAGATAATAATGCTACTTTATGATAGGGTTATTGAGTTAATAGATATTAAACAATTGGGACAATACTTGACACAAGTTAAACTCAGTGAATGTTAGCTTGCCTATTCAAATTAATAGGAACAGGTCTTTGGAAGAAAGAGAAAACATGAGAGAAAGGGCCTAGGTTTTAGAGTTGAGCAGTGATGGACTCGAATTTTAATTTCACACATGATACCTTTGAAACTTTGTCATTAGCTGTGTATTTGTGAACTTCTATATCCCCACTTGAAGGAGAGAACAAACTAATATCTATGCCATGACTGTTTTTGCAAAGTTAGATGGCATACCAAGGGGAGCATGCCTGGCATATAATAACCCATCAATAAATAGTTGTTACTTTCTCAAGCCCTTTCCTTTAAGAAAAGAAGAAATAAAACCTGGTAGAGTTTATGACATAAGCATTTAAACAATCTGTAAATAAGATATTTCTAAGAAAAATATTTTTAAAGTTGCAATATTTTAAACTTTTTAATTTTCTCCATTGGCATTTCTTATAATATATATTTTACTCAGATTATTAAAGAAACTAAAACAATTTACTGAAAAAGTCAGTAATTGATATGACTTTGTTCTAAGATGACAAGCAACAGAATTTGAAGGACTTAAAATCTAAAATTAAAAAGTACATATGTATATTATGTCTAACTATTTAACTCTAAGCTAAATACAGTATTAATTTACGTTTTAAATAAGGCATTAAACCTGAGCTTTATATTCTATTAATTATAAATACACTTTTCTGACCAACGAAGCAAGAATTTCCAAACACAGAATTTCCTTTTCTCGTGACGTGAATGTGCTATGTGCTTCTATAAGACTTCATTTTTGCCCAGAGAAATCATTTGAGCCCTGTTTGTTGTGATTGCTCTCTGCCTGGGCTTATTAAAATGCTTGTATCTCTTTGATGAGAAGAAATAAATTACTGATATTTGTTTTTGTTGTACCCAGTTGCCGTGACCCCTTACGGTTATGCGTCCAAGTTTGAGATCCACTTTGATGACAAGTTTGATGTGTCTTTTGGGAGAGAGGGTGAGACGCTGAGTCTAGGCTGCCGCGTAGTTATCACTCCTGAAATTAAGCATTTCCAACCAGAGATCCAGTGGTACAGAAATGGTGAGCCTTAATAATGAATTTTCAATTAGGTTCTTATTCACTGATGGTCGCAGACTGTGCTTGGCCCCAGACCGGGAACATCTGTAAGACTGCAGATCTGCTTATCAGAGCGGGCTGAATCTAAACTAGAGGGCACAACCTACTGGATGTTGAAAAAGTTTTCACACATATGTCAAAATAGCAGATTTTTCGCCCTGGCTGGTTGGCTCAGCGGTAGAGCGTCGGCCTAGCGTGCGGAGGACCCGGGTTCGATTCCCGGCCAGGGCACACAGGAGAAGCGCCCATTTGCTTCTCCACCCCTCCGCCGCGCTTTCCTCTCTGTCTCTCTCTTCCCCTTCCGCAGCCAGGGCTCCATTGGAGCAAAGATGGCCCGGGCGCTGGGGATGGCTCTGTGGCCTCTGCCTCAGGCGCTAGAGTGGCTCTGGTCGCAACATGGCGACGCCCAGGATGGGCAGAGCATCGCCCCCTGGTGGGCGTGCCGGGTGGATCCCGGTCGGGCGCATGCGGGAGTCTGTCTGACTGTCTCTCCCCATTTCCAGCTTCAGAAAAATGAGAAAAAAAAAAAAAAAAAAGCAGATTTTTCATAATATTTTCATAATATATTTGTAGGAATTATAATTTATCACCAAGTAACATATGGAAAGGATTTTTAAAAAATGTGTTTTTGCTTTTGTAAGTTGGAGATAAACTCATTTTGTAAGTTAATTTAATTTGGTAAAATAAATGAAATGTATAGTCCTGTAAAACTGTGGAGCATGTGAGTTGTGAAGGAGGTCCTCTGGGCACCATGGCATCCCAGGGCAATGGCTGGGACCCGGACCTGGGCTCAGACTGAAGCCAGTATGGCAGCGGCAGCCGCAGCATTGATGGGGGGCATTCCCTGAAGAAGGAGAGGGCAGTATAAGAGCTGCCAGTGGGAGGCCCGCTTGCCTGTCCATCCCCAGAACTTAACTTTGTGGCATCCGCACAGATATTAACTTGCTGGCCTGAGCACAGCCAGGAGCTGCTGGCAACCAGGCAGTCACTCTGTCAGTAAAATATTACAGAATAGATGCGTGCACGCAGACATTGCCATAAAGCCCGTAGGACAGTTGATGGGCGCTCTAAAGAGTTTAGATTCTCTGGTTATGAAAACTGCCACAACATTGCAAAGCCACTACCTACAGGCTTAGAAATAGCAATTAAGTTTAAAGATTATTGCATTTAATGTAAAAAAACACTATTTTTATATGAAAGTTTGGATGAGGCATTTATTAACAAGGAAGATTTTTTTTTTTTCTTTTTTCTTTTTTTTCTCTGAAGCTGGAAACAGGGAGAGACAGTCAGACAGACTCCCGCATGCGCCCGACCGGGATCCACCCGGCACGCCCACCAGGGGCAACGTTCTGCCCACCAGGGGGCGATGCTCTGCCCCTCCGGGAGCAGAGCCTGGGGCAGAGGCCAAGGAGCCATCCCCAGCGCCTGGGCCATCTTTGCCCCAATGGAGCCTCAGCTGCGGGAGGGGAAGAGAGAGATAGAGAGGAAGGAGGGGAGGGGTTGGAGAAGCAAATGGGCACGTCTTCTATGTGCCCTGGCCGGGAATCGAACCCGGGTCCCCCGCACGCCAGGCCGACGCTCTACCGCTGAGCCAACCGGCCAGGGCCAACAAGGAAAATAATTTTAAAATTAATTTTTTTTTTCTTATTGAAGAGATAGAATGCATGAACGGGTATTTGAATTATATACAAACCACAAAGTCATTTTCAGTTCCTTGTGTGACCTTCACAAATTATGGGACATGTAAAAGAAAACATTAAGATGCAGTTAAGTAAATTTACATTTAAAATTAAATTCAGACTTATCTGAAACTGATTTTTAAGGCAGTTAAATCTTGTTAGAAAAATTGTTCTTCAAGAATAATCAGCTCTAGAGTAGTAAAATTTATATTTTGAAATAGGTTAGTAGAAAGTTAGCCCAATGTTAACTTTATAATACCATATCTGTACAATACTATTGAGTAATTACTAATCTATGTAATACTTTAACTATATAACACTATTATAGCTACAGTAATAGTTACCCAAGCAGAAGGATCCTTCTAAAAATAAATTTTTTTAAAATTTCCTTTGTGATCTTGCATTTGCAAAGCATGGCTGACATCACTTTCAATTATATCCATTTGAAAATGAAGCTGCTAAAGGTATGAATTCGATGACATAATAAATGAATTTTCAGAAAAGCAAACCAGAAATATTTACTATCAATCAAGATATCACATTAATAAAGTATTATTTTTTTTTGTAAAATCATGGCACGAAAATATTTTTTTAACTTATATCATTCTTATTACACTTTGTATGTAATAAACTATTTGTATAGGAAAAAGTGCTATGCTTTAATACTTTTCAATGTACTTTCTTTTCTCTGCTTTTTTGAAAAGGGGGCTTGCAATTTCATTTTGTACTACAGATTATGTATCTGGCACTGGTTAACTTGCTTCTTGTCTAGTAATTTTACCAGTATAAACATGGCAGAATGGCTCAAAACCCTAGAGATTTCTTCTACTAATCAAATAGCTTTCAGTATAGAAAAGAAATAGAAAGAGGTAGGGGCTTGGGGGAAAGGGAGAGAAATGAATGGAAGGGAGAGAGGAAGGAGGGAGTAATGGAGAAAATAATCGGTTTGCTTGCTGACTTCTTCCCCACCTCCCCCCAGGAGCACCTATTTCTTCATCAAAATGGGTGCAACCACAATGGAGCGGAGACCGGGCCACCCTGACATTTTCTCATCTCAATAAAGAAGATGAAGGCCTCTACACAATCCGTGTACGAATGGGAGAATATTATGAACAATATGGTGCTTATGTCTTTGTTCGAGGTAAGACCGAGCAGAAAGTAGAACAGCCAACAATATTTGAAACACTGAGACTAAATCATTCTATCCAAACATGTTTTTTGTAATGATAAAAGAAAATTCTTTGTAATGTAATGAAAATTCTTCCAGATTACATGACACAGATATATTAACTCCCAGACCTAATATAAAAAGGTTAACCCTGAAGGCACCAACCCAGAAGTAACTAGTTTCCAAACTGTGTTGCTATCACTAATGGCAGCACTTTCTTCATCTTCAGTGAGCCAACAGTGTGGTTCTCTACAGATGTTCCAGTAGAGATTTGAAATCCTTTGTGAAAAGTCATCTTAGTTATGGAAGCCGCAACAAAAGAATGATGTGTTATTTGGGAACCTTTTACTCTCTATTTTGGGGCTCAAATGTATTATTTCAGGCTCCCCTTTTTTATAGCTTTAGCTTTAATGAACTAGGAAATAAAATGCTACAACTTAATTCTTAAGACAAACTGTAATAATCGATTTTAGGAGTCTTTTTTCTGCTGTGTCTTGAATGAATCAGGTATGTACAAGAGGGAATGTTATTTCTACATGAGATCCTAGCACAGTGGGAAAACTATTAACATCTCCAGGCTATAAGGGTAGTGTTCTGTATTTTTTTTTTTTTTGCATTTCTTTTTTTTTAAATTAATTTTACTAGGGTGACATCAATAAATCAGGGTACATATGTTCAAAGAAAACATGTCGAGGTTATCTTATCAATCAATTATGTTGCTTACCCATCACACAAAGTCAGATTGTCCTCTGTCACCTTCTATCTATTCTTTGTGCCCCTCCCCCTCCCCCTTTCCCTCTTCCTCTCCCCCACCCCCCCAACCACCACACTCTTATCAATGTCTCTTAGTCTCGCTTTTCTATCCCACCTACGTATGGAATAATACAGTTCCCGTTTTTTTCTGATTTACTTATTTCACTTCGTATAATGTTATTAAGATCCCACCATTTTGCTGTAAATGATCCGATGTCATCATTGCTTATGGCTGAGTAGTATTCCATAGTGTATATGTGCCACATCTTCTTTATCCAGTCTTATATTGAAGGGCTTTTTGGTTGTTTCTATGTCCTGGCCACTGTGAACAATACTGCAATGAACATGGGGCTGCATGTGTCTTTACGTATCAATGTTTCTAAGTTTTTGGGGTATATATCCAGTAGAGGGATTGCTGAGTCATAAGGTAGTTCTATTTTCAGTTTTTTGAGGAACCACCATACTTTCTTCCATAATGGTTGTACTACTTTACATTCCCACCAACAGTGTATGAGGGTTCCTTTTTCTCCACAGCCTCTCCAACATTTGCTATTACCTGTCTTGTTGATAATAGCTAATCTAACAGTGTGAGGTGGTATCTCATTGCAGTTTTGATTTGCATTTCTCTAATAACTAAAGAAGATGAGCATCTTTTCATATATCTGTTAGCCATTTGTATTTCTTCCTGGGAGAAGTGTCTGTTCATGTCCTCTTCCCATTTTTTTATTGGATTGTTTGTTTGTTTGTTGTTGAGTTTTATGAGTTCTTTGTATATTTTGGATATTAGGCCCTTATCTGAGCTGCTGTTTGAAAATATCATTTCCCATTTAGTTGGCTGTCTGTTTATTTTGTTATCAGTTTCTCTTGCTGAGCAAAAACTTCTTAGTCTGAGGTAGTCTCATTCATTAATTTTTGCCTTCACTTCTCTTGCCTTTAGAGTCAAATTCATAAAATGCTCTTTAAAACCAAGGTCCATGAGTTTAGAACCTATGTCTTCTTCTATGTACTTTATTGTTTCAGGTCTTATATTTAGATCTTTGATCCATTTTGAATTAATTTTAGTACAGGGGGACAAACTGTAGTCCAATTTCATTCTTTTGCATGCGGCTTTCCAGTTTTCCCAGCACCATTTGTTGGAGAGGCTTTCTTTTCTCCATTGTGTGTTGTTGCCCCTTTATCAAAAATTATTTGACCATATATATGTGGTTTTATTTCTGGGCTTTCTATTCTGTTCCGTTGGTCTGAGTGTCTATTTTTCTGCCAATACCATACTGTTTTGATTGTCGTGGCCCTATAATATAGTTTGAAGTCAGGTATTGTAATGCCCCCAGATGTTCTGTATTCTTTTATGTGATGTCAGCCAATTGTGGCCACAATAGGAGTCAGAGGAGAGGCTCAGGAAAATAGAATATTTTATACTCACAAATCCTAGAGACAGGAAGCACAGAATACAATGCAGGGCCATATGGGGAAGTGCCAGGATTGGTTGGTTAAGAGGCAGAAAGGGCCTGACCTGTGGTGGCGCAGTGGATAAAGCGTCGACCTGGAAATGCTGAGGTCGCCGGTTCGAAACCCTGGGCTTGCTTGGTCAAGGCATATATGGGAGTTGGTGCTTCCAGCTCCTCCCTCCCTTCTCTCTCTCTGTCTCTCCTCTCTCTCTCTCTCTGTCTCTCCCTCTCCTCTCTAAAATGAATAAATAAATAAAAAAAAACAGTCAAATTCTGTGTATTATAAAAAAAAAAAAGAGGCAGAAAGGGCAAGAGGTAGGGTAGAGCCTAGAGCCAGGCATCCCCAAACTATGGCCCAGCCCGCAGGCCGCATGCGGCCCCCTGAGGCCATTTATCCGACCCCCACCGCACTTCCGGAAGGGGCACCTCTTTCATTGGTGGTCAGTGAGAGGAGCACTGTATGTGGCGGCCCTCCAACAGTCTGAGGGACAGTGAACTGGCCCCCTGTGTAAAAAGTTTGGGGACCCCTGGCCTAGACTATAGCCTTTTTACCGCAGTTTCTGTGGGAAAGATGAAGCAGAATAAGGCAGTTTAAGATTGACCAGTGTGAATAATTTTGGTGGACTCTAAACTATAGGGGTGATGCCTAGTTGTCTGGTACGTGGCCCCAGAAAGATTAGGCAGAGGAATACTTCCCCTTGGGATGCATGGGCAGACCTAGGAGGTCCTGCTCCAGGTGAGTTAGTTTGATATCAAGGACATGCTCCAGGCTGAGCCCTTGGCTAGCTCCAGGGGGCGATCTCTCTCCTGCCAGAAAAGTTTGTAAGATGTCAAAGTATCATCATATACAGAAAATGAAAATATAAACAATAGAAGTAGACTTGCTAATCCAGGGGAGTTTTGTGCATTGTGGTTATTCAGAGTCCCAGATCCACCTATGTTGTTGTTCCAATGTCCCCTATATGCTGACCCATTTTCCCATTCTGATCTATGGGGTGGGCGGGGTGGGGGGGGGGAAGTGGATTTTCATATCTCTTCTGCATGTGAACACTTAGCCACATGCACACATCTTATAGTGAGGGAAGCTACCAGGCATGGCCAACAGTTTTTGCCCCTGGGCCAAATTAGAAAGAAAACGTTTTTCACGGGTCAGCTGAAGTATTAAAATTAAAAATGTTAAATACAAAAAGAGTTCGTTTAAGTAAACAAAATTTTATTATGTAAGTTGTTTATGAATAAATGTAAGTGAGGGAAAAAATTTTAATATACAATATTATTTTAATAAAAATATAATTACATACCATATAAATATTCAAACTGTATTGCAATCAATCAAAACAATAATTAATAGAATGAGCTTGAAGGGGTTATATCACAAATAAAACAATTATTTCATTTTGCAAACAGCCTGGATACGTTTTCAGTTATCAATTGCAGCTACAAAGCCACTTGATTCAGCACACTTAACCACAAAAATAACGAATTGTTTGACCTTGGGTGCGCACTGGCAAACTCTACCTAAAAGAATGTGGGTTTCATATCGCCGCTAAATGTCAAACAGTTCATATTGAGTACAGATGAGTACAAAAGTAGTAAATCTTTATAATGGATTTTTTTTAAAAAATAAAGAAGTATCGCGAATCCATTCGACCAATTATTGGAAGTTAACCCTAGATTAGTCACACATGGAATTCTTTTCCGCGTATCACTATCTTCTTAAATATCTTGATTTCCAATAATCAAAGACGCTACCACTTCTGAGCAGCTGAGATTTTAAAGTAGCGGAGAATATTAAAAATGTAATGGCAGGCCACATAAACTCATTACGCAGGCTGAATGTGGCCTGCGGGTCATATGTTGGCCATGCCTGAGCTACTATGTTCTGGCCGTGGGCCTCATGCAGCCTCCTGCGGCCATTTATCCGGCCCCCACAGCACTTCCGGAAGGGGCACCTTTTTCATTGGTGGTCAGTGAGAGGAGCACATTGACCATCTCATTAGCCAAAAGCAGGCCCATAGTTCCCATTGAAATACTGGTCAGTTTGTTGATTTAAATTTACTTGTTCTTTATTTTAAATGTTGTATTTGTTCCCATTTTGTTTCTTTACTTTAAAATAAGATATATGCAGTGTGCATAGGGATTTGTTCATAGTTTGTTTTTTTTTATAGCCTAGCCCTCCATCGGTCTGAGGGACAGGGAACTGGCCCCCTGTGTAAAAAGTTTGGGGACCTCTGGTGTAGTCTCTGATGAGCAGTCATGTTTCCCGTTAAAACTCAGTAGTTCAAGTACTAAAAGGAGGTAGGAAGAATGGATACTGAGTTAGCAGTCTATATCACATCAGTACTGAACCATAATAAATGATCATTGAATTATGCCACTGACCAGCAACTGGCAAAGATGTATGGCCACATGCATGGCCAGCAGTCAGGGCCGCCGTCACTGCCAGGCAGGTCCAGGTTTACATTAAAGTTGGACAGATGGTAGAGAAACTGCGGAGCCAAAAACTGGTGGGCCATTCCTTTATTCTAGCCTTGCACTCAGCAGGCAAGTAAAAACACAAGGGAAAACACTTCCTTTTCCATTTAGGGCTCCCAAAGTCATTGACACATCTGGGTTTTCCTAGAATCAAAGGCCCCCACCAGCTCAGTCACCTCTGGTTCTCCATCTGTACACCTTCTCCCTTCTCCTCTCTGCACAAATTCTGCCAAAACATGGCTTCCTTCTTCTCCTTTCTCCTTCTTCTTAAAACTTTTTGGCATGAAAACTCCTCCTCCAGTGCACATTAGCATAACAAAGCCTTTTCCCAAGCAGGAAGGTAATTAGCAGTTTCACCTGGCAGCGTCATTCATGTGGGCAGCGCCATTTTAACAAAGTAGACAAACATAAAAATCACATTTTACAAATTTATTTGCCCAACAACACATGACTATTCCAGCTGAAAAAAATTGTTAGATTTTCTCCAACATGAAAGTGTTATGGGAAAAATTAGATATTGCCAGGGAGTAAAAAGAAGCAAGCCATCTAGGTAAATTGAAGTGAAAACAGACACCGTGGAAGTTATCAGAAAGTTTCTTTAGCCAAACCATCTGGATAAACCTGACTAAAGGAGGACTGAATAAACCAAGTTTTTGCCTCTGTTCTCAATTATCTTACCTAGAACCACAGTATCTCTGGTGATCCCAAAATAGTTATGCCTTGGTTATATTTCTCAATGGATTTTTCTGGGCATTCTGGCATAGTCTCGAGTTTCCTCAACAGCAGTTCTCAGTGTCCACACTCAGAATTGTGGCTCTTTGTCAGGTTAGGCCAGATTTAACTAACTTTGGACAGGGGGAAAGGATTAAAATTTAAAATTTATACTTAAGCCAGTTTTCAAATCCATAAAATAAGGAAATGGCAAGATTCCAAAGTTTATTAGATGTTGATATGAGAAAACTGAAAAAGGTAAATAGGAAAGACAAAATTAGAAAGACGATTTCAGCAATTGTGTTGTGAATTTAACACCTTTTAGAAAAATATTTCCCTCATTAAGTTTATTTTGAATGATGTATTTAAGATTCTTTTTTAAAAAAATACATGCAATTTATATGCTATAAGATTTAACCATGTTAAGTGGGCAAAGCTTTTTAGAATATTTATGAAGCTATATAACCATTACCCACAATCTACCTTTATTTTTATTCAAAAAAACCCCACAAAATATACTTATGTAATATAGTTATCACAGACGTAACCAGAGGCTTAATTAAAAAACAAAACAAAACCAGAAACAAAACAAATATGACACCACAGCTAAAGATATAGAGTCCTATACAGAAATCAAGGCAAAGAAATGCCATCTAAGGAAAAAATTAAAAAGATAGCACAAGGAGAGAGGCTGGACAGCCTGGGTCAGGGCTCTTGGCTGGAAATCCGGTTTGCACAGGTTTCTTGCAGATACTTCTTAAAGGCTGAAGGGTTTTCCAGAGCCCGGCAGCATGTGTTGGTTCAGTGGGCTAGCAATGTTGGGTGGGTTCTCCTGGCAGGCCCTGGATAGAGAACAGGATGGTCGTGACGTCATACAGGGCAGACCACTTGTCTTGATGTCCAAGCAGATGTTACCCTGAATGTCGACGCTGGAGAGGTAGCAGGGTGGGAGGAGCTTCACCGTGGGCACGTTGTATGGGTAGCCACTGGGGAACTCTAGGGAGAGCTTATCCCTCACGTCTTCATACGCTATGCAAGCTGCCCCATGAAAAGTCTCCATTCATTTGAAAAGGTTGTCTGACTCAGGGAAGGCAGAAATTCCTTTGTCACCAGGCATCATGAGGATCGTCAGCTCCTGCTGTAACCTCTTGCCCACAGGGCCCAGGGTGGGGCCTCCACGGGGCTTGGTTCCTGTAGGAGCTGTGGTGATGCTGGTTGCAGTTGGCTCGCCGTTCTGGGAGGCCATCTGAGCAGCACTGTCAGGGACACAGGAACTTGGAAAACACGACTATAACTCACAATCCAGCTTTAGAACATTTCTATCACACCAAAGAGATTTCTTATGCCCATTCTCCATTCATCCCCAGTCTGGTCCCTATGCAACCACTAGTCTGCTGTCTCTATAGATTGATCTTTTCTGGACATTTCTGGATATAATATGTGATCTTTTACATCTGTCTTCTTACATATGTCATGAGCATGTATTTTGAAGTTCATTATGTTAGTAGTATGTTCCCTTTTATTGCTGACTAGTATTGAACTGTATGGATATGCCTCATTTTGTCTATCCATTCACCAGATGATGGATGGTTGGATTGTTTCCACTCTTTGGCTCTCAGGAATAAGGCTTCTATGAACATTTGGGTTCATATTCATGGATCTAGATTGTCATTGTCTTGGGTAGATAGATAGATACCTATAAGTAGAATTTCTGGATCATGTGTTAAATTTATGTTTAATTCTTGAAATAGCTGTCAATGTGTTTTAAATGACATTTTATGTGTTTTTTAAAGCTTTGTATCCATTGTACTATATGAGGCCATTTCAATGCATTTTTTAGAGCTCTGGGATGTTTGCTGGTTAGAAAATAGCTTCTGAACCAGAATGATCAGTGTATAAAGCACCATATGTCTGCACAAACACATTCCAAAGCTGTGCTCATTTGGCCAGGATTTTATTACATAGATAATATGCGTTCTTTGTTTAAAAATAGATAATATAAATAAGCAAAAAAGAAAATGAAAAGCCACCCATAAGTTTACCATCCAGAGATATCCAATGTTATCATTTTTTTTTAATTCAGTGAGAGGAGGAGAGACAGAGACAGATTCCCATATGTGCCCTGACCAGGTTCCACCTGTCAAGCCCACTAGGGCTCTGCCCATCTGGGGTATTGCTCCATTGCTCAGCAACCAAGCTCTTCTTAGCACCTGAGGTGGAGACCCTGGAGCCATCCTCAGGTCCAGGAGTCAGCTGGCTCCAATCAAGCCATGGCTTCAGGAGGGGAAAAGAGAAAGAGAAGTGAGAAGAAGAGGGGTGGAGAAGCAGATGGGTGCTTCTCCTGTGTGCCCTGACTGGGAATTGAACCTGGGACTTCCAAACACCAGACCAATGCTCTACCATTGAGCAAACCGGCCAGCACTCCAGGGCTCCAATATTATTGTTTTGTTATACATTTTAGACTTTTATATATGGAGTGGGTAAAAGTCGGTTTATAGTTGTGAGTACACAAAACACTTTATTCTTGTATTATCTATTGTATTATTTTTCTATATGAACAACTGTAAATCTTCTTTTGCCCACCCTGTATTCTTTGCTCACCATCCCCCAGAGAGAGAAGGTGGGGAGAAGAAATGATAACATAATGAGGATGGGATAGAAATATCATGAAAGAAGAATTACAAATGGCAAATAAATATATTAAAATTTTTCACTAGTCATCAAAGTAACTTAAATTGGAATGATATAATTTATTAATCTATCATATTAAAAAATATTAAAAAGGTAAAATCCACTGGGATAAATGAATGGAGGGACCAGCATGCTTATTATGGTGAATGTAAACCTGCTCAACTTTTCTCAGGGTGTTTTGCCACTATGTATTGACAGGCATACGTATATTTTTTTATTCTGTGAGAGGAGGGGAGGCAGAGACAGATTCCAGCATGCACCTCAACTGGGATTCACCTGGCAAGCCCACTAAGGGGTGATGCTCTACCCATCTGGGGCATTACTTCATTGCTCAGCAACTGAGCTTTTCTTAGTGCCTGAGGTGGAGGCCATGGAGCCATCCTCAGCGCCCAGGGCCAAATCACTCCAATTGAGCCATGGCTGCAGGAGAAGAGAGAGAGAGAGAAGCGAGGAGTGGAGGGGTGGAGAAGCAGATGGGCGCTTCTCTTGTGTGTCCTGACCGGGAATCAAACCTGGAACATCCACACCACCAGGCCAGTGCTCTACCACAGAGCCAACCAGCCAGAGCCAACAAGCATATTTTCAATAATTCTAGTTCTAGGAACTTGAGTGGACAAAGTTGAAAAAAAAATCTTTATTTCAAGAAAAAACCAGAAGATATCTAGATACCCACCAATGGGAGTTGTAAAATAAACAACTCCATATAAACAAGGCAATACCATACAGCAATAAAAACTAATGATATATACTTATATTTGTTAATATGGAAATATATCAAGGAAAATCAGTTTACATGAAAGTCTATAGTCCCATTCCATTTTTATTTAAAAAAGAATCACTTGTGAGTTGGAAATATAGAAAAAAATTATAGAAAAACATAGGCCAATATATTAATAGTAATAATCTATGGAGTTAAAAGAGAATCTCATGAATTTTTGTATTATCATATAGTTTACAAGGACACAAGACTTTCATAATATAAACAAACATTACATTTTGAAAAAAGTTACTACTAGCCTGTGTCAGAGGTCAAAATATAAAGAGTAGCAGGATAGTCTTTGACCTACTTAATCAAACCTACAGAAAGTTTGGCAGTCTGGAAGACTGGGAGAAGGAAGGGCAGAGGCTAAGGGAAGGATTGATGCTGACTGACAGGGTGCTGCGGGCCAGACCATCCGCGGCAGCTGCTGGGAGCCAGCAGCCCAAGTGCGAGGTCACAGAACACAGTGTTTGGATTTGGCTTCCCAGCTGCTAAACAGAAGCTGTTTTTGAAAGATTGTCAAGTTCATCCCACAAATGGCATATTGTGGGCAATTTTTATTAAAAATGCTGAAAAGTGGCTTCTTAAATGCCTTCTATGGCTGCCCAGCTGTTAAATAGAATGAATGTTTAGTGAACTAAATTCCACTATCAACTCAGGGTTGGTGCAAAGTTATGGGGCTTTAGGAAAAGGACATGCGAGTGTCCCCCTCGCAGCTGAGCGGCTTTCCAGAGTACCTGCTGTCTTCAGCACTCCCACCTCCATTCCTGCTCTGCACTCCATTCGCCGGCAGCAGGCCCTCTCCCTCATCCGGGGCTCTCAAAGCCTGGAAGAAAAGAAGTTTCTCCTGACCAAAACGCTCACTGCCTGTTGGGTGGCGTGCGGTCATTCTGCATTAAGTTTTAGGTACTAATTAGTTACGTTCTCCTATTGTACTTATGCAGGAGACATTTACCTAAAGAAACTTTACTGCAGGTTTCATGGGGTAAGAAGCAGAATGTTCAAAACCAAAGTGACTCGAGCTATTCACAGGCAATGTGAACCTATTAGGAAGACAAATATTTTTGCTGTGTTATCAAATGTTTTGGTAACTCATAAGACTTACACAAGTGTAGCTGATAAAAAAAGAAAGTGTTTATTCAGCCAGCAAGAGTGTTTTCCCTTGGGTAAGTGGCTCCTGCATGTCTCAACCTCCTCTTCTGTTAACTCCAGCTATGAAAGGATTGACCACATCTCAGAAGAAATTGTCAAATGTGGACTCCCTCCTCAGGGACTCTGCCTCTGGTCTTAATTGTTCTCACTTAAAAGGCTACTGATTATTTTTATTCTCCTTCCTATCTTCCTAAAAACACCCCTGATTTACCAGTTTAGCTGTGCCTGAGACACACTGCTGAGAGATCCCTACTGTCAGAGGATCTCATTTCATAAATAGTCACTGTCCTCTGTTTCTTACTTAATCCTAGACTTTTACTAAACTCAGATAAACCAAGGTCAGATGTGGGTATTGCATCAGAGTTCCTTTCGCAAGTATCTTCAGTTTGGGAACAAACATTGGATTAAAATAAATGTTTTCCTTTCTCTTCCGAAATGCTAGTGCCCAGCATAGGAATGGGCAAAGTTTCGTGGTTCTTATTCTCTTGTGGGTGCATCCAGAAGGTGACAGGAGGAGCTATCTGTTTCCCTTTTGCTCCATTTATAGTTTTTGAGTAACATTACACAATAAATATCTTAAGATCAGACTTTCTGGCACAAAGTACATTAGACTTTTCTGATAGCAGTCCTTGACATCTACATATTTATTTTCTTTTAGAACATTTGGGCAGGCACGGCCATGAGGCAAAGGTCACTGGTCCTTTTCAGAGCCCCTGCTAACAAAATGTTCTTTGTACTGATAGTGAAAAGCACACATTGTTATGTTGGTGAGTAAATGACAAGACTGAAGCTTGCTCTACTGGGGCCAAAGAGATAGACACTGTGGTGGTATAGTAAGAAGTGTTTGCCCTAAGAACTAACCTGGGGCTGACAGAGCACTTCTGAGAGGGCTAATGGGGTCCTTCTGTATCTCCACAGATGCTGATGCAGAGATTGAGGGAGCCCCAGCCTCTCCCTTGGATGTGGTATGCTTGGATGCCAACAAAGATTATGTCATCATCTCTTGGAAACAGCCAGCTGTGGATGGAGGGAGCCCTATTCTGGGATATTTTATTGATAAGTTAGTACTTAGACTAACTTCAGTTAGAGTGATTTGACCATAGAGATGCATGCTTGATTTCTCATACCATTTCTAGGTGAAATATTTTCTCATCTTCTCTCCCTCTTTCTCTGTGTTTCTCTCTCATTTAGAAATATATATATATATATATATATATATATATATATATATATATATATATATTTAATAAAAAATATACATATGTATCTATATATGGATATAGACAGATATAGATATATAGATATAGATATAGATATAGATATAGATATAGATATACAGGACATAAAGTCCAAAGATAATCTTGGAATTTGATGACTAGCACAAGTCACTAATTTGGCAAGAAAAGTATGAATTTCTAGACCTAATAGAGGCCACTTTGGAAATGAAATAATTGATATTCAATATATTTAGTGTTCATATGGCTAGTATGTTAGCAGTTTAGTAATATTACGTAAAGTATAACACTTTGCAAATACTAACAAATTTTTATTTGCATCTCAGGCAGTGATTTCAAGTTAGAAAAAGAAGCAACAAATATCAATAGTATTAAATTATGTTCTATCTACAAGTTCTTACTGTTTACATTCTTCAATACTTAGAGACTGTATGATTTATGGTAATTGAATCTTACATATTACTTATCCACCGACTTTAAACAATATAGACAAAAATGATATATTGTCAACCTGAATACATTATTGTCTGACTTAGTATTTATTGAAATAGTTGCTCCAATTCTCTTCCCATTTTTTGAGTAATAACATCTGATTGTAGAAACCACTAGGAACAAATTTGGCTGTGATGGTACAATGGAGTTGTACCAAGGTATATTAAACCTATTATTTATAGCAGTAAGTAAATATATGTCTAATGGACTTAAACCATCCAGAGAAATATTTACAATAAATTATTTACAATTTAATTGTATACTAAATGCTTCTACATTATTTTATCTTTTAGTAATGATTAACGGTGAAGTTTTAGATAGATTCTTTTTCATTTTTACAATTTCTGCTTTATTGTCTTTGGAAAATATCTAAGGGATTTACAAACAGTGAAAAACTGTGATTTATAATCAGTGAAAGGTCATAGATAATTAGTACATTTTTGTTTTTCTCTTGACTTAGTCAAAATAAAAAATAACTATATTTTGACTAATATTTCTTAATCATTTGCCATGTGAAAGGCACTGTTCCAAACACTTTTCATATATTGACCATTAATTAGCCCATAACCATCCTTTGAAAGGTAGATACTGTTATTACAAGTAGGAAATGAGTAGCTAACCCAAGGCCCTGGTGCTGATGAGGAAACACAGAGTCAGATAGTGTCACTCTAGCAGAACTGGAATTCACAGAGCGGCCTGGCTGTAAGCTTGTGTTCTTTCTGCTCCGCCATGCTGCAGATGGCCCCAGAGCAGCTGCTCTCCACCTTGTCTGTCCACGGGAGGTTTAGGAGCTGTACCGTAGGACCGTCGGGCCATCACGACAGGACCTCCACAGAGAGAAGGAGATGGGGGTGTTTGCAGAGTCGTCCTAGCGTCCCACACCCCATTTATAGCAGCTCCATAAGTTCCATAAAGGAAGATTTAGGGGAAAGTGGATGGAAGGCAGGGATTCAGGCCATATTTAATAGCACTTTACATAAAGTTGAGGAGAACATTTACCTCAAAGAATAGAAGGGTGATGATAAGGAAATGAAGACCCCCCACCCACCCACCTTACTCCAACCACCACTGCCATTGGCACACTCCGCCCCCATCAGAATCATTTTGGAATTATACATTTTGGACACAGTGCTGTGTTGGGGAAATGATATAACCTAAAAGTGCAGTACTCTACTCATAAAAAATGATGAGTTAATTCATCCCAATGCTGTATACTTCAGTCACTTGCTGCGCTTCTAAAGCCCTGTTGATCAGGCTACTATCATGATAGGAACTTTCATCTTTGTCACCTGGGCTGTGGCCACTCTATCCCCAGGCATCAATGCTGAAAAAGCACCCAATTAGAAATCTTAGGTTTCAAGTGCTTAAACTTCCCCTGCCAGGCCTGGGAATGTCATTGCGTCTCATCCATCTCATCTGTTAAGCAGCAAATATATTACAGTGCCCTCTTCCCCCTCCCACCCACACCGCAGGTAGTGGCCATCAAGTGTGCTCTCTCCAAACGACAGTACACATAGGTATCTTTTAATGTGTTAAATTTCTCAATAATAGTTCCATTTTTTAAAAGAAAATGCCGTAAAAAGTCACCAGTGGTGGAACTGAAGACCTCAGCCAGGCAGATGTTTGAGGGATCCTCCCCCTTAGTCTCTAGTCCAGGGGTCCCCAAACTTTTTACACAGGGGGCCAGTTCACTGTCCCTCAGACCGTTGGAGGGCCAGACTATAAAAATAACTATGAACAAATCCTGATGCACACTGCACATATCTTATTTTAAAGTAAAAAAAAAAAAAAAAAAATGGGAACAAATACAATATTTAAAATAAAGAACAAGTAAATTTAAATCAACAAACTGACCAGTATTTCAATGGGAACTATGGGCCTGCTTTTGGCTAATGAGATGGTCAATGTCCGGTTCCATATTTGTCACTGCTAGCCGGAACAAGTGATATGACACGCTTCTGGAGCCATGATGTGTGCGTCCTGCATCACCGGAAGTAGTACTGTATATGAGCGACGCCACGCTTTGCGGCACCACCACATACAGTACTCCAGGAGCACAGGATACTCCTCTCACTGACCACCAATGAAAGAGGTGTCCCTTCTGGAAGTGTGGTGGGGGCTGGATAAATGGCCTCAGGGGGCCGCATGTGGCCCGCGGGCCGTAGTTTGGGGACCCCTGCTCTAGTCAATGTAAAGATTGTACATACCCACCTGCTTCTTTTCCCCCCTCCAAAGCTCCTCTGTTTAGCATACAAGGCCCTTAGCTGCATGCTTTTAGTGAGTTCAAAAGACATACATGTGTTCAAGAAGGAGCTGAGATTCTTCTTGTTAGAGGAGACACATTACAATTGAGCAGAACTGAATACGTGCAGTTAAACAACGACTGACCTGCGCTTGCACTGGATATTTTGTAGAAAGATCTGAAGCCGTTGGGTGGGTTCCCAGCTTTGGAGCTATTAATTTAACTATAATTCTTGTAATATTCTTATTGTTTATTCTCTTTCCCTTAGATGTGAGGTGGGCACAGATAGCTGGTCTCAATGCAATGACACACCTGTGAAATTTGCTCGTTTCCCCGTCACTGGATTAATAGAAGGTCGTTCTTATATATTCCGAGTTCGAGCTGTGAATAAAACTGGAATAGGTCTACCTTCTCGAGTTTCTGAGCCTGTGGCTGCTCTGGATGCAGCCGAGAAAGCCAAACTTAAAAGTAAGCATTTTTCATTTCCCAGGATGACCCTCTACCTTTTTTTTTTTATATGTATAACTACAATATATTACATTGGAAAGTTATTCCTCCCCTTTCCACTAGAGGGAGAAGAGAATAAGAAATCCTTTATTGATCAGAAAATCCTAGCGGGGGAAATGGGAACAAAAGAGTATTTCTTTTTTGACTCATCTATTCACTAAGGGCTTTATTTTATTAAAGGGCCAGTAGCGCCCCTCCCCTCACAATGACAAATATCCTTGAGGGGCAAACTTCTCCTAGATGAGGATACTGGTCTATGTCATATTTGCAGTGCTACTATTTTACCTTAAGTACATGTAGATAGCTCTCCTTTTTACCTAACATCACCTTTTAACCTAACATCCGCTTCCATCTCTCTTTCCTAATTCTATCACATACATTCATTTACTCTTCTTCTATAACTTCCGATAAAAATTAGATTTGTTCGAATTGAAAATGTTTTCTTGTTTATTACCTGTTCTTTCATGAAGTCCGATGAAAAGTCCCTTGATTACAGCTGGAATTGAAACTATTCCCTTAGATGTCTATGCCATTAGAGAAATAAATATCCTTTTTAAGTTTTTACTGCCAGTCTCATCCTTTTCCCCTATTGAGATCTAAACTGGTTTCCTTGTAGACAGCACTCTGACTATAATGGGAAGAAATTGCTTCCACTGCGCTTTACTGAAGGGTCGGTGCCCCTCTCTCCTTTCATCTTCATATGACAGATAAATCACTGCAGGGCTTACAATTGTTCCAGCAAGTTTCCTCCCAAATACATGTTGTCCCTTAAGAAGGGGCAAGAGAGCCTACATGTTTCAGGAGATCCTTATGGGACAGTGACTGAACACAGGTTATTTGCCTTACTTGTGTGAGTACAATTCTAGAGATGTCAACTCAGTTCAGGCAGATTCTAAGTACCAGCAGATTGAGAGTTCTTTGAGGACACAATACCATATACACGCTCAGTAAGATTCTTTAGCAAAATTCGTACGTCAACTAGTAACAAACCCATTGGTGACTAATCTGGCCAGTTTATCAGTGAAGTTGAAACTGCACTTGTGAATGTTTGTGATTGTTATAGTTATCTCTGTTCAGGTCGCCCTTCAGCACCCTGGACTGGACAGATAATTGTCACGGAAGAAGAACCCAGAGGTAAAAGCTATGTGTTCCTCAGATATTGTTGCCAATGTTTTTCCATACAGTTTAGCTTTGTTGTGGATGGTACAGTGTATATTAAGATGTTTTGGAAAGAACATTCTGAAATATTTGGAGATCATAAAGTAACATATTGTCAGAGAGTCACTTTTTTAAAAAAAGCTTTACTGAGGTATAATTTATGTACGGTAAACTGCATGCCTCTAAAATGTATAATTTCACAAATTTCACAGGTGTGTTTACCTGTGAAACTATCTTCACCGTGATCAAAATAATGAATATATCCATCACCCCTAAAATTTCCTCAGGTCTTTTTGGAATACCTCCCTCCCATCCCTTCCCCATCTCCAGGCCATCACTGATCTGCTTTCTGTCACTATCATTTGCATTGTCCACAATTTTAGATAAATAGAATCATACTCATTTTTGTCTGATTTCCTTCACTTAGCATAATTATTTTGAGGTTTATCCATGTTGATATGTGTATCAGTTCATTCCAATTTATCCATTCACCATTAAAAGTTCCTATAAAAATCCTTGTGAAGTGTTTGTGTGGACATTAAGTTTTCATTTCTCTTGGATAAATTCCTATGAGTTGAATAGATAGGTCATATGGTATTTTATGTTTAGTTTTTAAAGAAACTGCTGACTGTTTTCCAAAATAGTTGTACCATTTTTTATTCCCATCAGTAGTCTTTCTATAGAAGTTTCCCAGTTGCTCCACATTGTCACCACTACTTGGCATGGTCAGTCTTTTTAATTTAAGTCATTCTAGTGATGTATATTGGTGTTTTATACTATAGCAGTATTTCATAGTGGGTGCATAGTGGTCTTAATTTGCATTTCTATAATTATGTGGAAATTGATTGCAATTTTATGGATCTGTTTCTGTCATCTCTATTGGAAAATTTTATTTTCTCTTTTATGTAGCTTTTATAAGTATTGTGCTTATTTTCTTAAGCTTCATAGTTTTGAAATCAGATAGTATAAATCCTCTAATTTATTTTTTCCCTTAAATTGTTTTGACTATTCTAAGTCTTTGCATTTTTATGTAAAGTTTAAAAACAGCCTCTAAATTTCTACAAAAATCTACTGTGATTTCATCTGAGTCTTTTATATCCTTAATGGTTTTCTGACTACTTGTTCTATTAATTATTGATAGTGACAAAATGTCCAACTCAATGATGTACATCAGTTTCGTATAGTTCTAAAAGGTTTTGCTTCGTGTATTTTGATGCTCTAGTATTAGATGTATAGATGTCTTTATTGTTATATTCTTTTATGAACTGATCACTTTATTGTAAAGTAACTCCCTTTATCCATATTAATTTTGTTTTTGGAACTCTACTTTGTCTGGTGTTAACATCACCTTTCTAGATTTCTTTTGATTAGCTTTAGCACAACATATGATTTTCATCCTTTTACTTTTAACCTGTGTGTGTTTATATTTAATCATGTTTCTTGTAGGCAGCATATAGTTGGATCTTGCTGTTCTATTCAATCTGATAATCTTTGCCTTTTAATTGGGGTGTTTGAATCAATTAACATTTCGTGTGATTATTGAAATGATTGGGTTTAAATCTACCATCTTGGCCCTGGCCAGTTGGCTCAGTGAATAGAGTATCAGCCTCGTGTGCAGACGTCCTGGGTTTAATCCCTGGTCTGGGCACACATGAGAAGCAACCAGCACATATGAGAAGTGACTACCTGCTTCTCTTCTTCTCTCTCTCCCCTTTGTCTGTCTTACCCTCTCTCAGGCAGTGGCTTGATTGGTTCAAGCATTGGCCCCAGGCACTGAGGATAGTTCAGTTGATTCAAGCATTGGCCCCAGACAGGGTTGCCAGGTGAATCCCGATCAGGGCACATGCGGGAGTCTATCTATCTCCCCTCCTCTCACATAGATAGATAGATGATACATAGATAGATAGATAGATAGATAGATAGATAGATAGATAGATAGATAGATAGATAGATTCACCATCTTGCTATTTGTTTTCTTTCTATTCCATCTGTTTATTTCCTTTATTCTTTCTTTCTTTGGGATTAAGTATTTAAATTTTCTAATTGATTTTTTTTTAAAAAAGGGAGAGAGAAAGAAAGAAAGGGAAGCATTCATTTGTTGTTTCACTTAGTTGTCATTCACTGGTCACTTCCCATATGTGGCCTGACTGGGGATCAAACTTGCAACCTTACTGTTTACAGACAATGCTCTAACTGACTGAGCTAAACAGCCAGGCAGATTAAGTACTTTTTTTATTATTCCATTTTATGTGTTATTTTATTAACTATAATTCTATGTTTTGCTTTACAGTAGTTTGGAATTTATAATATACATTGTGTCACAACCTATGTAAGATCTTAAAACAGTATTATTCCATTTCCCCTCTGAGACATGGTGCTATTGTTATCATACATTTTATTTGTGATCTATTTTAAACTGTACAATACAATGTTATTATTTTTGTTCAAATAGTCACATAAGATGTAAAAAGTTAAAAAAGGTTTCAATAGTCATTCACATTTTTATCATTTCTGTTGCTTATTTGTAATTTTCATCTCTAGAAGTTTGTATCATTTTTATATTTTTCGTGGTTTTTTTTTTAATTAAGCAAGAGCAGGGGAAGCAGAAAGACAGACTTTTTCATGAGCCCTGACCAGGATCCACCCTGCAAGCCCTCTATGGAGCGATGCTCTGTGCATCTGGTGCATTACTCTGTTGCTAGACAACTGAGTTGTTTTTTAGTGCCTGAGGCAGAAGTGCCTGGGACCAACTTGCTTGAATCAATCAAGCCATGGCTGTGGGAGAGAGGGAGAGAGAAAAGAGGGAGGGGAGGAGAGGAGAAGCAGATAGTCACTTCTTCTGTGTGCCCTGACCGGGAGTCAAACTACGACATCCACATGTTGGGCCAATGCTCTACCACTGAGCCAACTGGCCAGGGCCAACTTTTCATGTTTTTAATTAACACATTCAATATTTATCTCTTGAACATATGGAATACATTTATAATAACTTCATGTCCTTGTCTACTAATTCTATCATCTGTGACATCTCTGGTTTGTTTTTATTGATTAATATTTTTTATCCTCATTATGGATTATATTTTTTTGCTTCTTTGCATACTTTTTTGTGATAGAGACAAAGAGAGAGACAGAAAGAGAAACAGATAGGGAAAGACAGACAGAAGGGGAGAGAGATGAGAACAATCAATTCTTCATTGTGGCTCCTTAGTTGTTCATTGATTGCTTTCTCATATGTGCCTTGACCAGGGGGCTACAGCAGAGCAAGTGATACCTTGCTCAAGCCAGTGATCTTGGGCTCAAGCCAGCAACCATGGAATCATGTCTGTGATCCCACACTCAAGCCAGCAACCCCATACTCAAGCTGGTGAGCCTGTGCTCAAACTGAATGAGCCCACACTCAAGTTGGTGACCTCGAGGTTTTGAACCTGTATCCTCTGTGTCCCAGTCTGATGCTCTATCCACTACACTACCACTTGGTCAGGCTTTGCATAGTTATTTTTTATGAGATTCTCTCTCTGTGCAGCATTTTCCTCCAGTATTCATCCCTATGATTCTATCTGTAGATACCTTGCGGAATTTCAGCTTCTTCTCGTCCACTCAGGGATACTGTCAAGCTCTATCTGGCCTCCTCTTCCTGAACTGCTGCCTTGAAACTTTCTCCATACAGTGAACTAGGACAATGGCAGTGCTCACCTACTATAATTTGTTTCCCATCTATTGGGAATCATTGTTTTATGCTGACTAATATCCAATGTCTGTAAACAGTCATTTCATGTATTTTGGTCAGTATTTTAGTTGTTTCACATGAAAGCATCACTTTGATGTGAAGAACCATAGAGGGTCTAAAATTTTACCCTATTTACAAACTAATATGTTTCCTATTAGTTTTATAGATGCTTTCAAAATACATGAGACTCCTGGTTAAGAGACAAAGGTCCCTTATAGCACTGCAGACAGCATGAGCTTCATGTTCTCATTGGTTTCCCTTGCCTCTCTCCACCAATTCCCACAAGGTTATGTGGAGCAGCATAGGTAGATGCTGCACACACGGTAGATTTGTGTCACAGCTGAGAAAGCTTGCACTTAGGAAACCTAAATCTTATAAGATGGCTTCTACCAAACCTACTTAAATTTTCCCTGGAGAAAGAGATCATCTTTTACTATTCTGATCAGAAAGCAAGCTGACTCTTTGCCCTACAGTATATTATGTCTGCATTCCAAAATTGTTTGCTATTCAAACATCCTTGACAAGATTCTATAAAAAAAGCTTATAAAAGATGTGCAGAGAAACCATTGAGAATTGTCTCCCAACACAAGTTCTGTTACTCTATCTTGGCTAGAAGCAGACATAGAGAATTACATTTTAAATTGCACTTGAGAAACCACAAAAGAACCTGAATAAACAAAGTAATTCTGAAAAAGAAGAACAAAGTTGGAGGTATCATGCTACCTGATATCAAAATATACTACAAGGCCATAGTAATCAAAACAGCATGGTACTGTCAAAAAAAACAGACAATGAAACAGAATAGAGAGCTCACAAATAAACTCATGCCTATATGATCAATTAATCTATGATGAAGGAGACAAAGATATACAATGGAGTAAAGACAAACTCTTCAATAAACAGTGTTGAGAAAACTTGACAGGCACATGGAAAAAAAAATAGAACTAGTCCATCTTCTTCCATTATATACAGGAATAACTTCAAAATGGATTAAAGACTTAAACATAAATTTGAAACCAAAAAAAGTTCCTAGAAGAAATAGACAGTAAAATCTTGGACATTTCTCATAGCATAAGGGGTTAATAGTATGTTAGGGGTTAACTACTACGCACTCATAGCTTAGAAAAATAAGTTATAAATAAGGAATTTAATTTTTGCTTCATGTCTTTCCAAGTGTAAGGGGTTGAAGGGTTCAGTAATCATAATTCTTAACAAGAATAAATAGCCTGTCTCATTGACAATATACTCTTTGCTTTATGTCCTTCCAAGGAACATAGAGAGTTGTTTTGCAGGTAGGTCCCCAAGGACTCAAGACACTAGTGCTTTGGAGACAAAGTTAAAGATCACCTATAAGGCCACTGCTTGTGTCGAGCCAGCGTCCTGGGGAACATTCCTACACACAAGATCCCAACCACCTGCGCTCTGCTACATGACTGACTACAGGCTCAATAATAAATTACCAAACTCTCCCAAAATATATAAACTAGCCAGTCAGCTGAAACTGTTAAAGCAATTTTTCAGACCTGAGTCCTCTGCCTTCTCCAGTTGCTGGCAATCCAAATTAAAGACACTCTTATATCTACTCAGTCCCTATCTCTTGTAAATTGGCTAAAAGGACGATGGGCAACATGACCCCTGGCATGATTTGGAAACAATAGTAATATTTTTTTCTGATATATCATCTCAAGCAAAGGAAACAAAAGAAAAAATAATAAATGGCACTACATCAAACTAAAAAGTTTTGCACAGCAAAAAAAAAAAACCATCAATAAAACAAAGAAGACAACCTATTAAATAGAAGATATTCACCAATAATACATCTGCTAAAGGATTAATATCAAAATTTATAAATAATTCATACAACTTAACACTGAAAAAACAAGCAATCTGATTTAAAAATAGACAGAGGACTTTAATAGACATTTCTCCAAAGAGGACATAGAGATGGACAATAGACATGTGAAAAGATGCTCAAGATCATTAATCATCAGGGAAATGCAAATTAAAACCTTTGTGAGATATCCCTTCACACCTGTCAGGGAGCATCATCAATAAATCAATAAACAAATGTTGGCGAGAATGTACAGAAAAAGGAACCCTGGTGCACTATTGGTGGGATTATAAACTGGTGCAGCCACTATGGGAAACAATACGGAGGGTTCCTCCAAAAATTAAAAATAGAACTACCATATGATCCAGCAATTCTATTTCTGGATATTTATTTAAAGGAATCTAAAACACTAACTTGAGTAGATATGTGCTCCCTGGTCAGTGATGCAATGAACAGAGCGTCATCCTGGAGCCCCAAGGTCACTGGTTCAATACCAGGATTGTCAGCTCAATCCAGGGCCATAGGCTTGAGCCCAAGGTCATTGGTTGCATCTTGAGGGAACTGGCTCATTCCTGAAGTCACTGGTTAGAGCCCTGGTCAGGGCTTGACCCCAAGGGTTCCTGGTCAATACTGAGGGTGCCAGCTTGACCCTCAAGGTCTCCAGTTCAAGAGCTGGTCAGGGCACATATGAGAAGCAATCAATGACACAATTAATTGGAATAATGAGTTGATGCCCTCCCATTTCCTCCCTCCCCTTCCCCCTTCTTCTCTCTCAAAATTAAAAAACTTTTTAAAAAGAAGAAGAAAAGATATATGCACCCCTATGTTCATTACAGCATTATTTACAATAGCCAAGAAATGGAAACAACCTTCACAGCCATCTACAGATGATCGGATAAAGAAGAAGTGGTACATGTATATACTATTACTCAGCCATAGAAAAGAGTAAAATCTTACCATGTGCAACAACATGGATAGACCTAGAGGGAATTATGCTAAGTGAAAATAAGTTAGACAGAGAAAGACTTATATATTTCACTTCTATGTAGAATCTAAAAAATTAATAAGCAAACAAAACAGAAACAAACTTAGAGATACAAAGAAGAAACTATGGTTGCCAGACAGGAGGAGGGTTGGGGCGCTGGGTGGGAAGGGTAAGGTACAAAGTGGCAGTTACAAAAGAGTCGTGAAGATGGACGTATTCCATAATACAGGGTGGGGCAAAAGTAGTTCTACAGTTGCTCAGTGGAAAATAATAATACGAGGATAATCTCTGTGTTTTTTGTACTCACACCTGCAAACCTACCTTTGCCCCGCCCTGTATTTTAATAACTTTGTATTGTGTCAGGTGGGGACTGGACTTATTGGGGCATCACCTTGTAAGTTATATAAAGGTCCATCCATTATGCTGCGCACCTGAAACTAAGATAATATTGTATGTCAACTGTAATTTTAAAAATTTAAATCAATCAATCAATTGCATTTGAAACCTATGATTTCACTCCTTTTTGTAAAGATATAAGAGGTAACATATCATTGCAACTGTTTTTCAGGACTAATAAAGAAATTAAAATTGTCAAGCAAAGAAAGTAAAATTGTGGCTTTGAATGAATGAATGACTGTATTAGAAAGAATTTGAGAGACTCTCTGAGTAGCCTGCATTTCCAGAGTGTGTGCTCCTCACTTTTCCTTATTGTTTTTCAGAGGGCGTTGTTCCTGGACCTCCCACAGAGCTCTCTGTCACTGAGGCCACCCAGAGTTACGTGGTGCTAAGCTGGAAGCCCCCTAGTCAGCGTGGCCATGAGGGCATTGTGTACTTTGTGGAAAAGGTAGGACTCTGGAATCAACATTATTACCTCATGCTACTTTGTGAACATTTCTTTTTAAAAGCAGAGATTACGTTTTCATTGTGTCCTGAACTCTTTAAAACCTTATGAGTTTTGAACTATCTCCACAGAAAAATGTATGTCACACAAAACTTTGCTGGAAAGTTCAGGTGATTTATGGACTCTTTAGGCTCATCTATAAACTTCTGAGAGTTCCACAGACCCCAAATCATTCTTTGAAGAGAGATGTTCCTGAAACTGTAGATATCCTGTATGACAATGGTTTTTTTTGTGTTTTTTTTTTTGTTTGTTTGTTTGTTTGTCTTTTTCTGAAGCTGGAAACGGGGAGGCAGTCAGACAGACTCCCGCATGCGCCCGACCGGGATCCACCCGGCATGCCCACCAGGGGGCGATGCTCTGCCCCTCCGGGGCGTCACTCTGTCACGACCAGAGCCACTCTAGTGCCTGGGGCAGAGGCCAAGGAGCCATCCCCAGCGCCTGGGCCATCTTTTGCTCCAATGGAGCCTCGCTGCGGGAGGGGAAGAGAGAGACAGAGAGGAAGGAGAGGGGGAGGGGTGGAGAAGCAGATGGGTGCTTCTCCTGTGTGCCCTGGCCGGGAATCGAACCCGGGACTTACGCACGCCAGGCCGACGCTCTACCACTGAGCCAACTGGCCAGGGCCAATGTTTGTTTGTTTTTTAGACTTTCTCTCTCTCCTTTGCTGTAGTAATGGCTTTTCATCTCTCCACCACTTGTCCTTCCACAGTAGGGCATGAACATCAGTGAGGGTAGCTGGGTGAGAGAAGAAGCAGTTAAAATACTTTTGAACGGCTGAGAGAGTTGAAGACAGAGTCCTCACATGCTGCCGCGTGCTTGGCTAGCACTACTCTATGTGCAGGTTGAAGGTCGGGGTCAGGGATCATAAGCAACATAAGATGTTGGCTAGTTCTTTCTTTCAACTACCTTATAAGTGTATTGTAATTACAATATATTATGTTAGAGTGGGCAGCATACCGTGAAGGCCTACAATGAGTGGAATCATGAGAATTGTGTGTGAATCTATCATATACCCATACATGAGGGGAGTTCTCATAAGTAATTATGCCGAGAAAGTGCAGAAAAGCCAATACCTGGACAGGGTATTATTTGGGGAACTGCCCCAGCTGCAAGTGCACAGGGGAACCTGCCAGGCAAGGCGCAGGGCCTAGGAGTGGAAGAAGTGGTTGACTGACGGACAATTGCTACTAGAAAAAAGTAGTTTGAAGAGAATTTGCCTTTAATGAGGTTTAACCCTTATACACTGTTGGTGGGAATGTAAATTGGTCCAACCACTATAGAAAACAATATGAAGTCTCCTCAAAAAGTTACAGATATATCTACTGTGTATCTAGCAATTCCACTTGTCTATACCCAAAGGAAATGAAAACAGGATTTAGAGGCAGTCCCCAGGCAAATAAATCAGACAGTGGCTACATTGAAAGTTAAATCCCAGAGATAAGGGTACTGAGTTCACGAGTAACACTGGTAGTGACTTAATGTCTTCAAAAAATACATGGCATGGCGTGGGGGGAGGAAGGAGATGATGAAAACAAAACAAAGCAAAACAGGATTTTAGTGAGATATCTGCACTGTTTATCGCAGCATTATTCACAATAGCCAAGATATGGAAACAACTCAGAAAAGGTGGGGTAGAAGTACACAGTAGACTATTATCCAGCCATGAGAAAAGAGATTATTCTCCCATTTGCAACAATGTGGATGGACCTTGAGCACATTATAGGAGATAGCTCGGACAGAGAAAGACAAGTATTGTATGATATCACCTGTGTGTGGACTCTAGAAAAAGCAAGCTGTTAAAAATGGAGAGTAATATGGTGGTTACTAAGTGATGGGAAGGGAGGATAAGAGTGATAGTGTTTAAGGGTACAAACTTGTAACAAGTAATAAGTAAGCCAAAGAGGTCTAATGTACAGTAGAGTGAACATAAACAATGATATTGTACTATAGCTATGTAATGTGATAAATATTGCTACACTGGCAACCATATTATGATATACAAATGTATTAAAGTAATATGCTGTACGTCTTAAACTTACACAATGTTAAAAGTCAAATTTACTCAGTAGAAATAAATAAGTAAATAAATAGAATTTATTAATTAAAAATAAGATGCAAAATCTATTTGTTAGAAAAGTTTTGATTGGAATATAATTGAAAAAAATGAAACAAAAATAAGTTTATTTTATCTTATTATATATAAGAATATTTATATATTTTTGGTAGCTCTGCACCATTTTTTCTTTAATTAAATAAGAAGAGGGGAGACAGAGACAGACTTCCACATGCGCCCCAACCGGGATCCACCTGGCAAGCCTACTAGGAGGCAATGCTCTGCCCATGGGGTGGGGGGCGTTGCTCCGTTACTCAGCAACCTAGCTCTTCTTAGCCCCTCAGAAGGAGGCCATGGAGCCATCTCTGTGCCCAGGGCCAAATCGCTCCAATCAAGCCATGGCTGCAGGAGGGGAAGAGAGAGAGGAAGAGAGAGAGAAGCCAGAGAGGCAGGAGTGGAGAAGCAATAGTATGAAACAGAAAGGAACATTTTTTAGTACAGCAGGTCCTCAAATAAGTTTCTCCTGTGTGCCCTGACCTGGAATCGGATCCGTGACATCCACATGCTGGGCTGATGCTCTACCATTAAGCCAACCAGCCAGGTCCCATTTTTTAGAGCAATCAATGAAACAAGCGTTTTGCACTTTTTTTTGTATATTTTATTTATTTTTTACAATACAGTAGTTTTTAACTATAGTCACTATGCTGTACATTACCTGACTTATTTTATAGCTGAAAAGTTGTGTCTTTTTACCCCCTTCGCCTATTTTGCTTAACCCTCCACCCACCCCTACCTACTAGCCTCTGTCAACCACCAATCTATCTGTTCTCTGTATCATTGAGTTCTGTGTTGTTGGGTGGGGGAGAGTGTGGGTTTTTGTTCATCTGTTTGTTTTTAATTCTACATTTAAGTAAGATCATACAGTATTTGTTTTTGAGAGAAAACATTATAAAATTGTGTGATAACCTGAAGGGATATTATTTACTTTATAATTTACTTTCATAGCAAAACAGAAAAGGTCTTTTTTTTTTTTGCAAAAATATTATGAGCTCAATCATAGAAAAGATCTCTCTTTTTTTGCAAAAATATTGTGGAACTCAATTAATTTTCTTAAAAGCCTCTCTCTTTTATCTTTAATGCTATTCTGATCATTCAATTTCAGAAATCCAATTAGGTCACCCTTATTGACAATTATTATAAGATAATATAGGTATTTAAGTATATAAAAATTAGATTAAAACATAAAAGTGATATGCAACTTCCTGGCCTTTTAATTATTTTAAATCAGTGGCTCTTGAGAAATTATACTGGAGCTTAAAATGCTAGGGTCTGTGTTTTCCCTTTATTAATTACTAATCTTTAATAAGCACACTTAGCTCGTCTTTGAGGAGAATGCCTCACTTCTTTCTTATCTCTAAAATGTTGGTAATAATAAATGAATCATCTCTTCAATATGCAATATGTGTATCTTCCAAGACAGTCTTATTTTACCAAAACAATATTAAGATTTTATATTTTATTACTTTTTAATTTTCTAGGTATTAACTTCAAATAAAATATAACTTGAGTATTATTCTCAATTAAAATTTTTTTATTTTTTTTAACGGAGTGCAAGAATAAAATGATAAATATTCACTTTCTCTTGTGTTTAATACACACACTCACTGAATCTTTTTGAAGTGCTCTACAGGAAGAGAGTTCTAAATAAGCACTGTGACAGTAATTACTAACTTTCCAGTATTAATGACATAGTAACAAGCTAGTACTGAGGCATATTCTTCAGATGAGTCAACTTTGACTTCTGTTGAAACATTTCCTCTGGTCACATAAACTAATTTCTCCATGAAACTCTGTAACTTCCCTAAATCTAAACACATGCGAGTCTGTGATTAAAATTTTAAGTATTCTTCTATTAGCACAGATATTCGTATGGAACAGAAAGGGACATTTTTTAGTACAGCAGGTCCTCAAATAAGTTTTGCTCAGTGTCATTTCATTGTAACATTAATGCGGCAGGGGGCGATTGATTTCTGGCCTCGGGCCACCCACCATGTCTGTGGAGTTCGCACGTTCTCCTCCTCACGTCTGTGTAGGTTTTCTCTGGGTCCTCCAGTTCCCTCCCGTGTGAGAGGAATTGGTGTGTGTGAAGTGTCCCAGTCTTGAGGGAATGTGAGTGTGTGTGAGTGGCCCTGGGACAGAATGGTGTCCCATCCAGGCTAGGTTCCTGCCTTGTGTCTTGAGCCACCAGGACAGGCTCTGGTCCCCCACAGTCCTGAACTGGAATCAGCAGGATGGAAAATCATCATTCTTAAGTGAATGTATAGCTCGTTTTTATTTCACTGTTTAATATTAGATGTGTTTTGGGTCTGTCTTTAGAAATTTGGTAATGTTTTTGTGGCCAGAAGTATGCCATAGAAACGTAACTACTGTTAAATCAATTGGATAAAAATGATTTCATTATATATCCTTCCACTTCAAGTTGCATTTTCCAAGAGCCTATCACCAATGTTAAGTAAGTGTCCCAGTAGAGCCTGAGCTCTGTGTTGTCGATCAAGCATCCCCGATTTTACTTCCCCATGCAGTGGGACTCTCCTGCTTAACAGCAGGGCTGGCAGCCTCTTCGAGACTACCCTTGAGTTGGCTGTGAGGATTCTACTTATCAGTGCCGACACCAACGGCCACCGGAGGAAAGACATGAGACCGACACACAGTTAGTTGCAAGAATCACACAGGCGGTTTATTACTCACAAATCCTTTTGGCGAGCCTGTGTACAACTTAACGGGGCCCCACAGGCATGCTCCTCTTGGCTGTTCTTGGTCAGAGCTGCATGGAGGGGAGACAGTCCACATTCAACGTTGGAGTCTGGGCGACTACTTCAGCAGGGAGGCCCCTTGGCTTTAGTACCTTTTCTGGCCTATGCCTTCTAACAGGTGTCAATCTACAGGATTATCACCTCAAACCACCTTTTTTGGGGGGAGTTCCTCACAGGGAACCCTTTTTATGTTAATCTACTGAAATGTCACATCAAGCCACTTTTTAAGGTGTTCCTAGGGAAGCTTCTTGTTCATGTTCACCTACAGAGTTATGACCTCAAGCCACTTCTGATCTATATATAACTTCACACACACACTAACTGGGCCCTGCTCGAAAGGCAGAGTCTGCCTATCTTATCTGTACACACTAGATCAGGGGCAGTCAACCTTTTTATACCTACCGCCCACTTTTGTATCTCTGTTAGTAGTAAAATTTTCTAACCGCCCACCGGTTCCACAGTAATGGTGATTTATAAAGTAGGGAAGTAACTTTACTTTATAAAATTTATAAAGCAGAGTTACAGCAAGTTAAAGCATATAATAATAATTACTTACCAAGTACTTCATGTAGGATTTTCGCTAAGTTTGGCAGAATAAATCTTTATAAAACAACTTACTATAGTTAAATCTATCTTTTTATTTATACTTTGGTTGCTCCACTACTGCCCAACGTGAAAGCTGGAACGTCCACTAGTGGGTGGTAGGGACCAGGTTGACTACCACTGGTTTAGAGGATTGAAGAATTACAGTGTCAAATAAAGTTCTTAGCATAGCGAAAGGCAGCTATTACTTTTATTTTGAAAGTATAAGTGACTGATAATTGCTTATGTGTTCCCCAGGGAAGAATATGTCATAATGAATGAAAGCTATAAACTAAAGGGTGAAAAGTCTGGGAGAATGTTATCCTCAGTGGGCAATAGATTGAGTGTTTAGCAGAGATTTATCTTCTCCTCCCTTCCCCACACAAATGACATTATCAAGAAAGGCACAGCCCTGGCTGGTTTGCTCAGTGGATAGAGCACCAACCCCTGTATGGACATCCCAGGTTCCATTCCCGGTCAGGGCACACATGAGAAGCAACCATCTGCTTCTCTTCCCCTCCCTCTCCCCCTTCTCTCTGCCTTCCTCTCCCTCAGCCAGTGGCTCAGTAGAGCATCAGCCCAGGCACTGAGGATAGCTCATTTGGTCTGAGGGCATCAGCCTCAGGTGCTGAGGATATCTCAGTTGATTCAGCATCAGCCCAAGATGAGGGCTGCCGGGTGGATCCCTCCTTGGGGCACATGTGGGAGTCTATCTCTATCTCCTCTCTTCTCACTTAGAAAGAAAGAAGGAAAGAACAAAAGAAGGAAGGAAGGAAGGAAGGAAGGAAGGAAGGAAGGAAGGAAGGAAGGAAGGAAGGAAGGAAGGAAGGAAGGAAGGAAGGAAGGAAGGAAGGAAGGAAGGAAGGAAGGAAGGAAAGAAGAAAAAGCAAATTAGAGTTTACCTTGTCAGATTTGCTTATTTTACAGATGATAAAACTGAGACCAGGAGCCCTCCTATGACTTCCTCAAGGTCACGTGGCTCATTGTTAAAGCTAGGAGCAAAATCAGTGCCTCTGGGTTCTTTTCACCACATCATATTGTCTCTCATTTCAAGTCAATGAAGATTATGCTGAGTTATGTACCAGTAAATTTATTGTCCCCAAAACACATCAGCCCTGACAGCTTGGCAGTGTATCACAAGATTTGAATTTCTGGAAAAGTCTACTAAAAAGTTCTGTAACAAAATTGCTTCTATATACAATCTTGGGCAGAGTTGAAAGTTAGAAGGGGAAGGGAAAAGGAGGATTACTGAAGACCGGTGATAATTTTCTCACTATATTCTCTAGCAAAGCTCAAATATATACCATATCTTTCATTCAAGGATATCAAAGTCACTCTAGATCATTTTAATTCCAAGAACAGAATCTTTTAAAATTAATTATTTCCATTATTTATTCTAAAGTATGGGCAAAAAAAAAAATATCTTTACCTTTCTACTAACTTCATTTATTCATTTAGAATTCAGAAAAATTTATTCATTTAGGGGAAAAAATTGTTGATTATCCACTAGGTGCCATATACAATTCTAGGTTTCGGGGTATAATAGTAAACAAAACATTTTCCTGAATTTACTTAATTGGAATTTACTTTGCAATGAAGGAGATGACAAATAATTTAATTTCAAATACTGTATAATAAGTGTTTTGAAGAAAAATAAGCCAGGGTAAGGAATAGAGAGTGATGGGGAAGGAGCAAAGAACTCTTTTAAGTGATAAGAGAGGCCTTGTGATCAAGGCCTTTCCGGAGAGGTAATATTTGAGCATAGGCCTGAATGATGTTACGAGTCATTAAATAACAGTCAATTAAAGTTAGATACTAAAAATTTAAGTATCTAACATATCATATTAAGTTTAATTACCAACCCTAAGAATTAGAAAAGTATCTGGTCCCAAATTAATCTCTAAATAAATTAAGAACCTTTGTAAATAGATCAATAATCCTATTGATCTCATGGATTCTTGCCCTGTTCTTGATGGGTTTCACTGTTCCGTGGCAGTGTGACACAGAAACAGAAAACTGGCAGAGGGTGAACACGGAGCTCCCCGTGAAGTCTCCCCGTTTCGCTCTGTTCGACTTGAGTGAGGGGAAGTCCTACCGTTTCCGTGTCCGCTGCTCTAATTCAGCCGGAGTCGGTGAGCCCTCGGAGGCCACGGAAATGACTGTGGTCCAGGACAAACTTGGTAAGTAGAGAATTTGGTTGAAAAGCTATAAACTTTTTCTACTTCGATTCAAGAGAAAATTCCAAAGCAGGAGTCTTATCAGAACATATATATTCAGAAGTAAGTGGTGACACCTTTTTTTATATTATAAAATTTTTTTTTTCTCCAAAGCTGGAAACGGGGAGAGACAGTCAGACAGACTCCCGCATGCGCCTGACCGGGATCCACCCAGCACGCCCACCAGGGGCGACGCTCTGCCCACCAGGGGGCGACGCTCTGCCCACCAGGGGGCGACGCTCTGCCCACCAGGGGGCGATGCTCTGCCGCCACCAGAGCCACTCTAGCGCCTGGGGCAGAGGCCAAGGAGCCATCCCCAGCGCCCAAGCCATCTTTGCTCCAATGGAGCCTTGGCTGCGGGAGGGGAAGAGAGAGACAGAGAGGAAAAGGGGGGGGGGTGGAGAAGCAAATGGGCGCTTCTCCTATGTGCCCTGGCCGGGAATGGAACCCGGGTCCCCCGCACGCCAGGCCGACGCTCTACCGCTGAGCCAACTGTCCAGGGCCTATATTATAAATTTAGTTGATGACTTGACTTGACTGAAACATTTTTAAAATTTTATTATGAATTAGCAAGTTATAAAAATTAACTTTTTCAAGAGTTTTAACAGTATTGCTAGTGTATTTTTTTCTGGGGTAGGTTGGTGTGTTCCTGGGTATTTAGTTATTATTCTCCCTACCTAATATATTTATTAGTTTTAACAAATATATTATAAAGCAACCATGTGTTTGATAAGATTACTCATATAAAATGTATGTGTATGTGTTTGTGCACACGTGTTAAGAATGAATTTTCTAAAACCAGCCTGAGCTGAACATCATTTCTCTTCACAGATATCCCCAAGGCCCCAGGCAACATCATCCCAAGCAGAAACACAGACTCGTCGGTGGTCGTTACGTGGGAGGAATCCAAAGATGCTAAAGAGCTGGTTGGTTACTACATAGAGTCTAGTGTTGTTGGCTCTGGCAAGTGGGAGCCCTGCAACAACAACCCGGTGAAGGGCTCACGGTAACCACACTTTGTGTCTGTGTGTGTGTGTGTGGGGGGGTGTCTGACTCTAGAGCCACAGAGGCTGCGAAAAGGAAACACAGCCATGAACCTACACAGCAATGCAAGCATCCAATGGAGGGAGATGTTATTATTCTTTTAAAAATTGTACTTTAGGCCCTGGCCGGTTGACTCGGCAGTAGAACGTCAGCCCGACATGTGTAAGTCCCGGGTTCAATTCCCGGTCAGGGCACACAGGAGAAGTGCCCATCTGCTTCTCCACTCTTCCCCTCTCCTTCCTCTCTGTCTCTCTCTTCCACTCTCGCAGCCAAGGCTCCATGGGAGCAAAGTTGGACCGAGCGCTGAGGATGGCTCTGTGGCCTCCACCTCAGGTGCTAAAATGGCTCCAGCCACAATGGAGCAATGGCCCAGATGGGCAAAGCATCGCCCCCTGGTGGGCATGCTGGGTGGATCCCTGTCAGGTGCATGCGGGAGTCTGTCTGACTGCCTCCCTGCTTCTAACTTCAGAAAAATACCAAAAAAATAATAATACATTTAAAAAATTGTACTTTAAATGTCCACATGAATTTAAAATTGGACATGTCTACTGCAATACAGTAAGTAGGCTCTGGGGTAGAGTAGTGAACAAGACATCTTCCTGAATTTATTGAAAAAAGGCTTACTCGTTATATTAGTTATATTAAACACTTAGAAATACTTAATGCCAGTTCACTATATAGCTCTTTTCTGGTTGTTTTCCTTTATGGTATTTGTCTTTTTTACTCCTCTGATCTGGTCTTTAATACCCAATGTGACACTAGATTCCAAGGATCAAATAGGCTCTAGCTAATGTAAATTACCCAGGCATTTTAAATGAACAAAAAAAAAAGTATCGATGTTTTACAAATTCTGAATATCAATGTGGTTACACTCAGTGCTAAGGAGATGTGAATAACACCAAATCAAGGACATTCAGAATATTCTGCCACCTCTTTGTTTCCAACGTGAGAAAGGTTGTTTCTTCTCGCTTCCAAATATTTTATCAGCCAGCCTTGCCAGTTGATGATGAATTCTGGCATGCACCCAGAATCTGGGCCTACATAGATTTAGGACCAATCTGAGAAGAGATTCCACACTCACAATTGTCAAACAGGCTTGTTAAGCAGCTCCTTCTTTGACCACTTCTAAGTCCAAGGACCCACATAGGATGAGCTGGTTCTTTTATAAAACACGAAAGAATATAGACAGTCCAACTAATGGGAAAGCATTGTGTTTTACAAGAGATTCATTTATCTTGTTTGCTTACTTCACTTTTATTCTGAGTTCCCAGAAGTTTCCTGGGACCACTTAGAAAAATTCATGGAGGGTAAGCAAAGTAAGCCTTTTCACAAACAGATGGGAGCTTCTCAAGGACAGGCACCATATTTTATTCATCATTGTATCCACAATACCTAGCTTTAGTGTCTGAAACACTCAAGTGCTCAATAAATATTTACTGAACCAAGCTGAGCTAAGGGTTGGCCTAAATTTAGGATTGGTCTAAATTACGGCTGTCTTTATTAAATATTTCAACATGCTAATAGTAATAGAGTCATTAGTACAATAGATTTATTACTCCCTGTGGTTACAGCCCTTAGAATGGATTAAAATGTTGCAGTAATCCATGAAACAGCTTTTTGTAATCATAGTGGCTGTTAAAGAGTGAGGCTGTTTTGTATGAAACTGCCCATGATCTCACCCCTTGTGATTGTATCTATATGTGAATGGTAATTCTGGAGTCAACTTTTCACATTTCAAATTCAAACGTAATTTCTCAAGTAATTGTATTTTCCTTGGCATGCAGGAAGGCAGTGACTAAGCTTCTGTGACGAGGAGCAGCCTATGCCTATGGCTATAAGTATATACCTGAAATAGCCATTAATAATATTATTAATACCACCTAATATTTGTTAAATGCTTCCTATATGCAGGCCCAGTAATAGGTATTTTAAATACCTTATGGACAATAGTGAGAGCTACTGGGTATTGAAGGTTTGGTAAGTTTGCTACCAAGTAAAGCATCTTGGGCTCAAGCCCAGAAATTATTATTCAGGCATAATTATCCCCATTTTACTGATGAGTACAAAGATTCTCAGAAAGGTTAAGGTAGGCGTCCCCAAACTACAGCCCGGCCCGCGGGCCACATGCGGCCCCCTGAGGCCATTTATCCAGCCCCACCGCACTTCCGGAAGGCGCAGCTCTTTCATTGGTGGTCAGTGAGAGGAGCACTGTATGTGGCAGCCCTCCAACAGTCTGAGGGACACTGAACTGGCCCCCCGTGTAAAAAGTTTGAGGACCCCTGGAAAGGTCTTTATTCAGGGGAAAAACCAGGATCCACACTGTCTGACAGAGTGAGTTTAGAAAATTGCCATTGCTGCCTTCTTGTCTAAAGCACTTGTGTCCCTGCATCTCTCTACATCTTTTTCTTCTTTTTAAAAAATGACTCATTTTCATTGAGCATAATCATTCGGTTACGCTAACAATCATCTTCTCTCATTTTCCTCCTATGAAAGTTTTAAAAAACTTTCTTTCCTTTCAGATTTACATGCCATGGATTGGCAACGGGTCAAAGTTATATTTTCCGAGTCAGAGCAGTTAATGCAGCTGGACTTAGTGAATATTCCCAGGATTCAGAAGCCATCGAAGTAAAAGCTGCTATTGGTAAGTTCCTTATGTATAAATTTTTCAGGAAAAAAAAATGAATTTTTCTAAGCTATCAAGGAAAATACCATCCTTTCTAGAAATTGTTTAAAGATTCTAAGAATTGCTTGATGATTCCATCCTCAAGTGATTATTCTCTCTGACTCCCGGTGACATCTAACCTTCCATAGCTGTCATTTTGCAGATCTTCATCACTTATCCAGATTCTGTGCATCTGTAGCCTTTCCATCTTCACAAGTCCAAGTTGCCTCAGATACTTCCCATTGTGTGAAACTCCTTTCTAACTTCGTGCTCGTCATGGGGATGTGAAGGGCCATTCAGTTCCATGAAGTGGTATATCACCCGTAGCACAGATCATCTGCAACAAAGCCTGGCTTGCTGTCACTAACAGCACATTAATGTGCCTTTTCTAAATGCCTCTAAAATCCCTGCAAAGACCCCTGTGATTGCTTAATCATGTTTCATCTGTGCTTGCAAAGTAACCAACAGAATAAAACCAGTAATAAAGTAATTATATGTATGTACATGATGTACCTCACAATCTTATATAACATGGGAAGGGAGCCACCCAGGAAGTTCAGAGAAATCAAAATGAAATCTTTCATATTTAAAGAGACTTAAACACATTTGAAGAGATGATTAAATATCAATTGTCTCCAGCGTTCCATATTACTTTTTAACATTCCTTATAAAATGGACAATAGTGAACATGTTGCTTTGAGATTGGGAGGTACAGACCATTTCAGTAATGTGCATAACTCTGTTATAAAATCCAGGATCTTTAATGTTATGTTTCTTGTGTACTTTATGGTCTTTTTTCTTCCATTCTGTTGAATAATAAATAGGACTTAGATCTTTCCAGAAATGTCTGAGATTTGCTTTTTCTTGTATATATTTGGGTTCTGCAAATCCAGACTAATTCCTGTTCTGTCTGTAGTTTTTGTTCTCATTTTTTCTTTTTCCAGAATATGGAGAAATTGAAATATTTCCTTGGTGTAAATTACATATAACACATGCTCTCCATATTTCTTGCAAAGCCAAGTGATTTCTGTTAAACCAAGATTGTTTTTGTTCTGTCTGTTGTTTTCATTCTGTCTGTGGTCCTAATGTTTTTCTCTTTATTCTATTAAATAAGTGCAATTTATACCGTGTCTGGGCTTAAAGTGTTTCTGTTGTTATCTGGTGATTGTAGGGGGAGGAGAGTCTCCAGATGTGTGGCCTGAACTGAATGATGCACCTGGTGGACTAACAGACTCCAGGGGAGGCATGCATGAAACCTCCCAGCCCACCTTTAAGAAAAATGCTTTACTTGGTAGCAAACTTAGCAAACCTCCAATACCCAGTAGCTCTCAAAACCTGGGTCAAACAGAAGTAAGTAAAGTAAGTGAAAGAGTTCAGGAAGAACTTATCCCATCACCACAGAAAGCAGATCTTAAAGGGAAAAGTAAGTCTGACGCCCTGAAAAAGAAGAAGGATATAGGTGAGAGTTCAAAGAGTAAAACTGTTCCATCTGTCTCCATCAGCATCTTCACCTCTCATTGTCTAGAGTAGATCACATTCCTCCATCTGTGTTCACTTCCATCTCTGTTTATTCATCATTTTATGTTTCCAGCTGTTTATTTGCAATACTTTTGTAATCTTATATAGGTTTGGCTTATATACGAAATTAATTGTGTTTAATGATAATAGCATATTTAAAGTAATTGGGTTATAAAGTCCTTTTAGGTTTCTGAGGAAGATATACCTTTGGACTCATTTTGCTAAGGGAGCTGGAGATGATCATCATAGCTTATGTGAGGTTCTTTCAATATTCATAGTTAATACATGTACAGGGGAAATACTTCATAAAGAAGTGACATTTTATCAAGATCATAGTTATTAACTTTTGTTGTTCATCCTCAGGTTTTCAATTTACCCTTCACATTTAATTCAAATAAATAAAAGTAACATTATCCTTTGAGTCACCATAAAATGTTTAACAGGGTATTATAGTCACAGATAGCTATATTCTCTGACATATGATCCATGTTCCCAGTACTGCTTTATTTAAGACTATTTAGCAGTAAGGTAAGAATTTTCTAATTAAGATATTTGGTACTTGTGACTTATTTACTCTAGAGGACAATGTTTTTTTATTAAATAAAAATGAAATAATAAGCATACAATGATAAATTAAAGAATGCCTCTTATCTATTCTCTATTTCTACCCCACCTCTAGCTTCTGTTTGGAGGCCATGGGAGATTGTGCCTTTTGGGGGGGGGGGGGTTGGATTTTTCTGAAGTTGGAAACGGGGAGGCAGTCAGACAGACTCCCGCATGCGCCCGACCAGGATCCACCCAGCATGCCCACCAGGGGGTGATGCTCTGCCCATCTGGGGCATCGCTCTGCCGCAATCAGAGCCATTCTAGCACCTGAGGCAGAGGCCACAGAGCCATCCTCAGCGCCCAGGCCAACCTTGCTCCAGTGGAGCCTTGGCTGCGGGAGGGGAAGAGAGAGACAGAGAGAAAGGAGAGGGGGAGGGGTGGAGAAGCAGATGGGCGCTTCTCCTGTGTGCCCTGGCCGGGAATCGAACCTGGGACTCCTGCACGCCAGGCCAATGCTCTGCCACTGAGCCAACTGGCCAGGGCCTAGATTGTGCCTATTTTTAAAAAAATTTTAAAGCTGGCATTTAGCTTCAGAGAAATACCTGGAAATTCTCAATAAGTGAATTGAGGCAGAAATTAATTTACATATTCCATTTCCTCAAGGATCAAATAAAAACAAAATAGAATAAAGAAACAAAAAGGTCTATGTTGGAGAAAATATTCCTTTTTAAGGGGAACACAATCATTTCACAGGATATCATATCATTTTTCTTTTAGTATTTCTAAACTTATTCCTCTCTGGGGTTAGGGGGCAGGTTCTTTTTATCTTTAGAATAATAATTGCAGTGTTCTTTTTGCTGTGTGTCAATTTTTTTCTATTTTTATTTTTATTATTTTATTTAAAATATTTTACTTATTGATTTTTAAGAGAGAGTAGAGAGAGAAGGGCGGGGGGCGGGTAGAGCAAGAAGCATCAGTTCATAGTTGTTGCTTCTCATATATGCTTTGACCAGGCAAGGGATACCTCAGTGTTCCAGGCTGATTTTTATCCATTGCATCACCTCAGGTCAGGCCAATTTTTTTCTCATACACCAAATCAGATGCCAAGTTACTGATCAGTGTCACGTTTTAGTTTTATACCACAAGATCTCGTGCCCTAATACATGGCACCAGTGAAACAGATTGAATGTACATAGAAGCACAGGTGCCTTTCTGTCTACTCACAAGTATTTGTATTGCAACAGCGGCACCATCTCCACCCTCTGATATCACTTGTCTTGAAAGTTGTCGTGACTCAATGGTTCTTGGATGGAAGCAACCAGATAAGAGTGGAGGGGCTGAAATTACTGGCTATTATGTGAACTATCGTGAGGTGATTGACGGGGTACCCGGGAGATGGAGAGAAGCCAACATCAAAGCTGTCAGTGAGGAAGCATATAAGGTAAGTGTGTGACCGTCTATAGTGTGGAGCGGAGTGTCATATTTATGATGACATATTCATATGCACACTCATGCTCAAGTCCAGCACCTTGTAAATGGTTCATGTCGATTTTCCAGTGTCCACTGCCTGCAATGGCATGACTTTTGTAAACGATACATGAAAATAAATAGAAGTAGTTTGGCTGACCAGGCAGGATGTATATTTTCTGATTCATACACATAAACATAATTTCTTAGAATGTTTACTATGAAAAGTATACTCACTGTGAGAACTGATGTTACTTACAAAACAACCTGTAACAAATATGCCACTAGCTTCAAGAGTCTCAGAATCCAAATGACTCTAGATTTCTAACTTTCAATGTCCAAATCACAAAGAATAAAGGGAGATGAGCCTCGTGGCCAGGCTCACCTTGCCACCTGTGAAGTGTCCTTTGTTATAGTAGCTCTGATGGTCACAAAGGGGGCTTCACATGGGCCCACCCACAAGTTTCCCTTACACATGTGGGGCTCCACTTCTTGGCTCACCTCAGAGCACAGCCCCTAAAGGGTCTCACAGGCGCCACTGCTCCGTAACACTCACAGAACCCTATGCCACGAAGTCAAGAGCAGGGGAATGTTGCTTTCCACAACTCTAAGCCAGACTTTTTAGCATTTAAATTTTATGAGCTATCCCACGTGTACTGAGAATACATAAAACAAAATTGTATTTTTAAGATCTTCCATGTGGGTGCATGTAGCTATGACTTCATTACTGTAGGGTATTCCATTATTTGACCATCTCACAATAGACTTTTTATTCAATTACTAATTGATGTTTTTGCACTTTTAGCTATATCAAATATTGGAGCTATGAACATTTTTGTACAGGCATACCTCAGTTTATTGTTCCACTTCATTGCACTTCACAGATACTGTGTTTTTTTACACATTGAAGGCAAGACGCTTCACCAGCAAAATGACTTACTTTATTGTGATACTTGCTTTATTGCGGTGGTCTGGAACTGAACTCCCAATATCTCTGCGCTGTGCTTGTCCATGTCTGTCGGCACATATGTGCACTAGGTTCACTAGATTATTACCTAAAAGTAGAATTGCTGAACTAGAGACTCTTCTTTATCTTCAGCTTCACTAGGTAATTCTCTGATGTTTTTCTAGAATATGAGAATTACTATTGTTTCACATCCTTCCAACACTTAGTATATGTTCACATGTTCAGTTTGACTCTCTGGGTGTTAAATGAGTCTGGACATCATTTTCTTGGTATATAGTATATTTTGAAATATTCTTTGATAATATGCCTGTTCAAGGTTTTTGCCCAATTTTCTAGTGGGTTTTGTTATACACTTGTGAAGTTCTTTTTATATTTTGAGTATAAATTCTTGTTAGTTATGTATGTTGTGTATATTTTCACTTACTTAATGGCTAGTCTTTCCCTCTCCTTATGGTGAACTATACTAATTTGTTAAATTTTTTGTAGTCAGATTCACCAACATTTTCTTCATCATGAATGATTTCTGTGCTTCTTTTTTTAATAAAAAAGAAATGCCTTCTGGCCCTGGCCACTTGGCTCAGCGGGTACAGCATTGGCCCAGCATGCCAGTTCTCTAGGTTCAATCCCTGATCAGGGCACACATGAGAAGCAACCATCTGCTTCTCTCCTCCTCCCTCTCCCCCTTCTTTTTCTCTTCCCCTCTCACAGCCAGTGGCTCGATTGGTTTGAGCATCAATCAGCCTCAGGCGCTGAGGATAGCTCGGTTAGTTCAAGCGTAAGCCCCAGACAGGGTTGCCAGGTGGATCCCATTTGGGGCCCATGCAGAAGTTTGTCTCTCTATATACCCTCCTCTCACTAAAAAGAAAAAGAAATGCCCTCTAGTTCAGATATCCTGAAATGTGTGGTCCTAGTTGTGTGACTTGGGGCCAATCACTTAACCTCAAGGTGTCATCTTCCTCCCCTGTGAGATGATCTTGTATGTCTTTACAGCTTGACAATAATAATAATAATATCATCAGTATTTTAAAAAAAGAAGAAGAAGAAGAAAAGGAAGAAAGAAAGAAATGCCTTCTCTTTCTCAGGGTCATAGACATGTCGTACTAGCTTATATTCTGAAAGATTTACAGTTTGCTATTTAAGTCATTAATTCACCTATAAATGTTTCATATGATGTGAAATAAGAGTCAAAATTCATTTTCCTTCCAATGAATACCCACTTGTCTCAGCATCATCTATTGAAAAGTCTGTCCTGCCTGACCAGGTGGTGGCACAGTGGGTAGAGCATTAACCTGGGACACTGAGGACCCAGATTCTAAACCCCAAGGTTGCTGGCTTGGGTGTGAGCTCATAGACATGACCCCATGGTCCAAGGTTCGAGCCCAAGATCTCTGGCTTGAGCAAGGGGTCATTGGCCTCACCGGAAGCCCTCCCCCAACCCCCATCAAGGCACATATGAGAAGCAATTAATGAACAACTAAAGTGACACAACTATAAGTTGAAGCTTCCCATCTCTTTCTCTTCCTGACTGTCATTGTCTGTCTCTGTCTCTGCCTCTCTCTCTATCCCTAGAAAAAAAAAGGTGTCCTTTCTCACTATTCTGCTAGGCTATCCCTACTCTATATCATTTCCTTATAAGTCTGTTTCTCTATTTTGTTCCACTATATTCTGCTGTCTGTTCTGTTCCACTGGTCTATTTGTCTACCACTGGCCCGGGATTACATTTATTTAATCATTGTAGTTTTATTATATATTTGATAACTGGTAGATCAAATTCTACCAGCTTATTTTTCCTCATTGAGGGCTATTCTTAGCCCTTTTACACTTTGATATAAAATGTATAATTCGGTTACCAAGTTCTACCAAAAAAAAAAAAAAAAGACATACAAAATAAAACACAACAATAAACAAAATTAAAAATGGAAACATTAGAATTCTGATTAGAATTACCCTGAATCTATAAATAAATTGAGTAATAATGACATCTTTAAAATATTGAATTTTCTAAGTCTTCTTTAAAGTCTCAGTAAAGTTTTATAATTCTCTACAGAAGCCTTCTTCATTATTTGTTATTTATTTATAGATACTACATCTTTTCAGTGTTTTTTTTTTAATTTTTCCATTGATTGAGAGAGAGCGATAAGGGGGCAAAGGGAGAGAGAGAGAGAGAGCAAGAGAGAGAAAAGCATCAACTCATTCACTTAGTTGTTCTATTTAGTGCTGCACTCGTTAGTTGCTTCTCATATGTGCTCTGACCGGGGAATGAACCCATTGAACCACCTGGCCAGGATTTCCGTGTTAATTTAAATAGTATATTTTACATCATTTTGTTGTTGCTGAAATAAAGAAATATAACTCATTTTTATATATTGTTTTTATATATCATTGTACCAACTTTTCAGTTTACCTGTGACTCTCCCAGTTTCAAAACAAAATGTCCTATGTTGTTTGTTTTTTTTAAAAATGTCCTATGTTTTGGGGAAACTTTCAGGAAAACTGGAATGGTTGGTTACAGTAATAGGACCCCAAAGCAACCCTGGCACCTAAATAAAGTACTTTTAGATCCAAGTTTTCTACATCATGGTTTTCCCATAATTAAAAAGAATTTTTCTTCTTAAAGGGAATGTGTGTGTGTGTGTGTGTGTGTGTTTAATCAAAAAAGGTGTTTATATCATTGTTACTACAACACTTAGCCTTTATATTCTACTTATATCCTAAATAACTGACAAGACAAGCACCCTGTGGATGAACTTATAACTTCATGATCAAATCTGTAGGCTGGATTATGGATCTATGTTTGTCTTGGCTTAAACTATACAATAGGTATCCTTTGTTAACTCAGCTGTTTCCATCAGTACCTTCATTTATTAAGCTTTTTTAATGTTTAAAACATTGTTTATAATCCATGGATTCTTTTTCTCACACTAATATATTTCATCATTTCTATCTTGCAAATGTGTTCACATTCATTATTTTATTACATATACTCTCACAACAATCCAATTTCTATTGAAGGATCTAGAAAATATTAGGTCACTCAGTGAAGAGCAGAAACATTACAAGAATTGGAAGTTTTTGATTCCTAACCTAGAATTCATTTAATTTTCATCTGTACGTGCACTAGTTTTCTATTGCTGTAGAGCATATTACCATAACTTTGTGGCTTAAAAATAACCCGTGTTTGTTATATCACAGTTTTCACAAGTTAGGAGTTTGGACACAGCTCGTCCGGGTCCTCTGCTCAGGGTCTCACAAGGCTGCAGTCTAGGCGTCAGCTGGGCTGCATTCACCTCTGGAGCCTGAGGTCCGAGCCTTGTGTTTATTCAAACCACTGGGAGAATTGAGGTCCTTGCTGCTGTGGGTCTGAGGCTGCCCTTCTCCAAATGTGAGGGGCCAAGTAGTTCTCCAAATGGCATTTGTTTCTTCAAGGCCAATTGAGACAGTGTTTCTCTTCAGAAAGGTTACAAACCCCATTTTAAGAGTTCCTATCGGATTAAGTCAGTCCTTTGGAAAAACTCACTATTTCTCCCGATTTCTCCTTTATTCTTACACTGCTATCACTCACAGCACAGGCCCACCTAACAACAGCAGGGTCTCCTGCTGTTTAACTCCATTCTGACACAAGCTACCCAGAGGTAGACTCAGATCCTACAGGTTAAGGGTTTGTCCCACAGGACTGTTCCTGTTCCCATCTGAGAGCCAGTGCTAAGTCCAGGTTGTCACTTGAGCTTCTGACCTGATCGACTGGCACAGCCTCCTCCTTGGGTTCCATTAATTTGCTAGAGTGACTCACAGAATGCAGAGAAATATTTTATTTACCAGATTATCCGTTGACTATAATAGGATATGACTTAGGAGAAGCCAGATGGAAGAGATGCTTAGGGCCGGGCATGAGAGGGGCAATGAGTCTTCATGCCCTCTCCAGAGTGCCCTTCTCCCAGCACCCACCTACAAGCTCTCTGAAACCTCTTTTTTGGGGGGGATTTTTATGGAGACCTCATCACATAGGCATGAGAGAAAAGATCACTGGCCAACTCAATCTCTAGCCTCTCTTCCCTCCCTAGTGATCCCAGTGGTGAGGCTGAAAATCCCCACCCTCTAATCACATGATTGTTTTCTCTAGCAACCAGCCCAAATAATAAAACTACCTAGGGGCTAGTGACAAAGACCAAATATATATTTCTTCATATAAATTATGATATCATAGGCCCACCAAGAATAATCTAGCTCCCTTTTGACTAACTCAATTAACTGCTTAGGGACCTTAATTATTTACATCTGAAATATCCTTCCACTTCCGCCATATGATGTAATAACATAACCTCAGGACTGATATTCCAACACCCTTGCCATATTCTTTTGCTAGAAGTAGGTCACACGTTTCACCCCACTTCAAGGAGAGGAGGTTATAAACAGGTCTGACTCAGTGAGGGTCATTCTAGGCTTTGTCTAATACTGGAGGTAAATAAATACAATGTTGCAGTTAGAAAAAACAAACCTGAAACATTCACTCTCTGTGCTGTTGTCCATGTTGCAGATTAGCAACTTGAAGGAAAATACAGTGTATCAGTTCCAAGTGGCAGCAATGAACATCGCTGGGCTGGGAGCACCGTCGAAAGTAAGCGAATGCTTCAAATGTGAAGAGTGGACCATTGCTGTTCCAGGTAAACCGTCAAAACCGCGTCTCAGCACTGAGACCCTTCCAGTGGAACCTACAACTTGGAGCTAAATTTAAGTGCTATATAGACTAGTTCAAAGGGAAATGAGTTCTCTGGATCCCTCATGTTTATGTAGAATATTTTTACAACACTACTAAATAATAGGTGCTAATATAAAACCGAATATGTTTTTATGCTTGTAGTCCAAATAAATCCTAGAGCACCCATAGCTAGCCTCTGCATGGAGTAGGATTGACAGAAACACACAACTTGAGTGCCATATGATCATTTAAAAGAAATTCCAGGCCCTGGCCAGGTAGCTCAGTTGGTTAAAGCATAGTCCCAAAACACCAAGTTTGTGAGTTCGATCCCCAGTCAAGGGGAACATATGGAAGCAAACAATGAATGCTAAACTTAGATCCACAAATGAATGCTTTCTCCCTTCCTCTCTCTCTCTCTAAAATAAAACAAGGAAAAAGGAATTCCCATATTTGCTTGTGCTTCTTAAAGGCCATTAAAAAGAATCCAATACATATAATACAGCAAAATTCTTCAAAAACTTCTTTCTGTACTCTCTAGTTCTCATGCATTCTCCCACTGCCCAGGAGCTTCTCGGTTATCAAGCAAAACCTTTCCAGAATCCTGCGCTGTGGCTTCTCTTCCTCCCTGGGTCCTCAGTTCTTCGTTCTATTGTATAAGTGAACTTAACATGCCTGCCTGGCACCTAGGTCCTGGCTCTTTCCACTTACTCCTCTAGACCTTTCTCTCTCTCACTCCACCTTTCCCCAACTCTGCGTCACAGTGAAGATCCTGGAGCCAGACTGCAAATACTCTCCTCTGGAGATTGCCATAAGGGGTGGTTGGCTGAGCTGGGAAGAAAATGGGGAGAGAGCAAACATATTTATTTATGTTTGTAACTCTCATATAGCTGTAACACCAAACACATTTAAAAATTGAATACAGCCCTAGCTGGTTGGCTCAGTGGTAGAGCGTCGGCCTGGCGTGCAGAAGTCCTGGGTTCGATTCCCGGCCAGGGCACACAGGAGAAGCACCCATCTGCTTCTCCACCCCTCCCCCTCTCCTTCCTCTCTGTCTCTCTCTTCCCCTCCCGCAGCTGAGGCACCATTGGAGCAAAGATGGCCCGAGCGCTGGGGATGGCTCCTTGGCCTCTGCCTCAGGTGCTGAAGTGGCTCTGGTCACAACAGAGAGACGCCCCGGAGGGGCAGAGCATCGCCCCCTGGTGGGCAGAGCATAGCCCCTGGTGGGCGTGCCGGGTGGATCCCGGTCGGGCGCATGCGGGAGTCTGTCTGACGTCTCTCCCTGTTTCCAGCTTCAGAAAAATACAAAAAAAATAAATAAATAAATTGAATACAAATTTACTAAGCCTGGAAAATTGAATCGCAACATGAATGTATGTGATGGATGGTTTTTTTTTTGTTTTTTTTTGCTCTATCTGGTACTAAATTCAGAGACCCAAATACTTTAGTACCACAGGATGACTAAATCTTCCCACCTGGGTTTCATAGTCAACATGTGTAACAACTGTTACGGCACCCACACCAATCACATTAGAACAGCAGGCCACCCTGTGCATGCTGGGTAGACCCAGCCTTGCCCCGAGTGCCACCCACTGCCTCTATTTGAAACCTTAGTGCCCTTGGAGAACCATTATTTTGCCTTTAATTGACAAGTGTCCATCTGCATCACTTCCTTATTAAGTGTGAATAAAACAATTACAAAGTAAACTTAAAAGCAGTTGAAGTGCTTACTTTTTTTAAAAATATCTAACTGCTAGAAAAAAAATTTTTTTTAATTTTTTTTTTTAAAACAGGGACAGAGAGAGAGAGTCAGAGAGAGGGATAGACAGGGACAGACAGACAGGAAAGGAGAGAGATTTGGAAGCATCAATCATCAGTTTTTCATTGCGAGGCCTTAGTTGTTCATTGATTGCCCTCTCATATGTGCCTTGACTGCAGGCCTTCAGCAGACTGAGTAACCCCTTGCTTGAGCCAGCGACCTTGGATCCAGACTGGTGAGCTTTTTGCTCAAACCAGATGAGCCCGCGCTCAAGCTGGCGACCTCGGGGTCTCGAACCTGGGTCCTCTGCATCCCAGTCCGACGCTCTATCCACTGCGCCACCGCCTGGTCAGGCTGATAGTGCTCACTTAAACTTCAGTAAAGTCAAGAGGCAAATACACTGCCTTTCTTTGCACCTCCTTGAATCCAGTTGATATTTCTTAAGTTCTTTCTGTCGCCTACACAGAAGTAGATCTGTTTTTATATTCTTTCAATTCCTGAATAAAGTTAAAACGTGAGTGACTAGAGACTAAGAAATTCTGAGCAGCCCCGTGGAAAGATACAGCTTGCAAAAGAGGTTACAGGATGAGCGCTCCTAATTCAGAGGAGAAATAAATGGGACAGTCTTCTACGCCATGGCCTCTCATTTCTTAGATCCACTCTTGACTTACTGAGCAGTGTTGCGCAAGCCATAACTAAAGAAAACTCTTACAGAAGAGAGCATAAAGAATGTTTTGTCATCCCCTTGTTTTACAGATGAAGAAACTAAATTTGGGTTAAATGATATCCAGAAGGTCACACAGATAGTAAGTGGCAGTTAGGACTGGAAAATAGTCTTATTCCTAGACAAGAGGGTCTAGGAAACAACAGAACAGAGCTACGTCTCCATAAAGTAGGGGAGGTGTTACCTGTTTGTATGCTTCACTGGGTTCTAAGGATGACACAAAAGAATGGTCATAGAAGCCCTTTGCAAACAGAACATGCTACATCCAGTGCATGGTATTGGTGTTATTATTTCAACCTATTTCCACACAAGATGTCATCAGAAGACAAGATTACACATATTTGTGACTCTTAAGTCAAGGTAAAAGGTCCAAAAATATTGACCTATCAATTGCAAAATGCCTAAGCATAGCATGACAGAGTGTGTGCTTATAGTTGATTTTCAGGACACTGTGAATCAGTTTGGGTAAATTTGATTGGTTAGTTAGAAATCAGTTATTATTTTAAAAAGAAAGGAAGAAAATAAATAAATATGTCACCATTATAGCAGCTGGTGGTCGTGCAAAGATAAATTACTTAGTGGTTTGGACTCTCCCAAGAGTGCAAAGAACATATGTGTGGGGAGAACATTCTGGCTTTCTTTCTGAAGAGGTTTGATCAAGTTACTTGGCTTCCCTGATCTTTCTGTTAATTGTCTTCAGAATGAATAACCCTAGCCCAATAGCTCAGTTGGTTAAGAGCATTGTCCTGATACACCAAGGTTGCAGGTTTAATCCCCATTCAGGGCACATAAGAATCAACCAATAAATGCATAAATAAATGGAACAATAGATCTCTCTCTCGATCTCTCTCTCTCTCTCTCTCTCTCACACACACACACACACACACACACACGCACGCACGCACACACACACGCGCGCGCACACACACACACTCTTGGCAATAGAATTTTTTAAAAACTAAGAATGAATGAGATAAATGAGTGCAAACGACCTGGCAGTGTTTGGCATAGATTCAGGGCTCTCAGAATTTATTTGGTGAAAGTTCTTTGTAAACAATAACCATAGTTTCTTTTTTACCCCTATGGAATATATGCTTTACAGGAAAAGTTTCCCTCCAGTTGGGGGGTTATTTTGTAATATATCCTTTTTCCCCTTAATAAGAAATACTACCCATCTATATTTATTAGATGCCATCAAATAGATTTGCTTTCCTCATGCTAATTTGAGATGTGGAAGAACGTTCAGATTATTATCCAAAAATAATCTGAAACTGATCTGCAACCAAATTAAACTGTTCTGATAAAAGGTGAGAAACACAGGCCTGAGAACAGCCTGAGGGCAAGTTTCATCCAGCCTTTGAGGAGCATCTTGAACTGACCTTAACTACCTGCTGCCTATGAAGGGTCTTAATAGTTTGATGTAGAGCCATTGAGGAAACTTGATATGAAGTGACACAAAATACCTATGTCCACATAGGTATTTTTGCTTCTTCAAAGTAGAATTTAAAAAGGGGGAGGCCCTGGCCGGTTGGCTCAGTGGTAGAGCGTCGGCCTGGCGTGCAAGGGGTCCCGGTTTTGATTCCCGGCCAGGGCCCATCTGCTTCTCCACCCCTCCCCCTCTCCTTCCTCTCTGTCTCTCTCTTCCCCTCCCGCAGCGAGGCTCCATTGGAGCAAAGATGGCTGGGGCGCTGGGGATGGCTCCTTGGCCTCTGCCCCAGGCGCTAGAGTGGCTCTGGTCGCAACAGAGCGACGCCCCGGAGGGGCAGAGCATCGCCCCCTGGTGGGCAGAGCGTCGTCCCCTGGTGGGCGTGCCGGGTGGATCCTGGTGGGGCGCATGCGGGAGTCTGTCTGACTGTCCCCGTTTCCAGCTTCGGAAAAATACAAAAAAAAAAAAAGGGGGGGGGGGGAAGAACACCAGCATCAGATTCAGCTGTAACACCTTAAATATGATTCTAGATTTACACATACTGTATTTGAATTTTCTCGCCTCCGTTATGATTTTCACACACTGGTCTCTCTCTCTCTTTCTCAGGACCACCGCACAGTCTCAAGTACAGCGAGGTCAGGAAAACCTCCCTGGTTCTGCAGTGGAAACCTCCAGTCTACTCCGGACGGACTCCGGTCACTGGTTACTTTGTGGATGTGAAGGAGGCCCACGCCAAAGATGACCAGTGGCGAGGACTCAATGAGGCGGCTATTAAAAACTTATACCTGAGGGTAAGGAGATGATCACAGTTTGAGAAACCTGTTTAAAAAGAAAAAAGGCTCTTCTAATGATATTAACTTTAAAGTTAGCAAGGTTAAAAAAGACATCCCTGGGCCCTGGCCGGTTGGCTCAGTGGTAGAGCGTCGGCCTGGCATGCAGAAGTCCCGGGTTCGATTCCCGGCCAGGGCACACAGGAGAGGCGCCCATCTGCTTCTCCACCCCTCCCCCTCCCCTTCCTCTTTGTCTTGTCTCTCTCTTCCCCTCCCGCAGCCGAGGCTCCATTGGAGCAAAGATGGCCCGGGCGCTGGGGATGGCTCCTTGGCCTCTGCCCCAGGCGCTAGAGTGGCTCTGGTCACGAAGGAGCGATGCCCCGGAGGGGCAGAGCATCGCCCCCTGGTGGGCAGAGCGTCGCCCCCTGGTGGGCGTGCCGGGTGGATCCCAGTAGGACGCATGCGGGAGTCTGTCTGACTGTCTCTCCCCATTTCCAGCTTCAGAAAAATACAAAAACAAACAAACAAACAAACAAAAAAACCCATCCCTGCTTTGTTCTTCCATTGGGCTCCTGGTAAGATTTCATTAGGCGGTGGTTGGAGTTTGGGAATGTGTCTGATGCTTAAAACGATTTGGTTGTATTTAACCTAAGCCCCTTAGCCTAGCTTTGGAAAACAACCCCAGGTTCCCATCTCTCTCGTCGCTCCCTTCTTACCTCTACTCACCACCTCACGTTTTTGTTACTCACGGTCTAAGACACTTTTACTTACCACTCCTCAAAGGTGACTTTTTTATTCCTACCTCTAATGTTTTTGAAGGTTGTTTTTGACTTGAAGGTCTATTGTTACAGGCTTCACGCCAATTATCTTTTAACTGCTGATTCTTTTGAGTGTTGCCCTCTCTCACTTAACCTGCTTCCTCACGCTTGTGCTTCTGTGAACTCTCAGAGGCCAGTGGCATGGGTTCACTTTCCCTCATCCTCCCCCTCATCCATGTCACTGCCTTTCAGAGTCCTCTAGTGTTCTAACTGAACCAGTTCCTAACTCTATCTACCAGAGACTGTTCTGCTGACGCCACTGAATCTCCCACTTGTATCAAATGGAAATCTCAAAACAACATTTTCCCTTACTGTCAGCAATATCCAGACACCCGGAATCTACAGAAGAGCCTCAGAAACTGGGGAAGTATAATTCTGGTTCTTGTTCCTTCGAAGGAAGTGTGGCTTCATCACAATCATACAGAAAGCAAAGCACTGCATTCAGTGTGCAGCCTTATCTGTTGGCAGAGTAGGGTGGGCCTTGCAAGATATTCAAAGCATACCTGCTCTAAAAGACCTCTCCCGTCAACCTGCCACTATGGACTAAAGTTCATACCACCTGTCAGCTACTCTCTAGAGTAAAGGCATTTACAGTCCCTATAAAAAAAAATGTAAATATAGTCTCCAGGAGAAATGACCCTTAAACCATTATACTCAATATGCCTTTAACTCAATTCGGCATAGGCCAGGTGGTGCTCTACCTTTTACAAAACCCTGAGGAGATAAGAAAGGTCACATTTCATGGGGACAAGAAAAGGTCAAGGGAGGTCTGGAGTCTAGGATGCTGTTTAATTGTCCAGATGAGTCAGAAGGCCTCTAGATGCAAAGAAACCCCCAAAGCCCATGTAAAATAAAGGGTGGACGCATCCCGGATAGTGGTGGTGACCGTTTGTGGTCAGGATGATTTTTAGTCAGTCTGTGGAGCACGGAGTCCCGAGAGCCCGAGGTTGGACCTGAGGGGGTGGAGCAAACCAGGAGCGAGAGGCCAAGCAAGAAAGACCAAGAGCCCGGAGAAAACGGGCAGGAAAAAAAGAAGAATTAAAACACATCAAAGAATGGTTATTGTCCCTCATTTTTTTTTTTAAAGGCAAATTTGGAAGAGAGAGAGAGACTGAGGTTGAGTGTGCCTCACAAACCAAAGAAATGATCTTAGAGTTTGGCCACAGTGTTTACAGTGAAAATAGAATTACTGATTTTTCTGCTTATAAACTGATACATGCTCAAGATGAAAATTTCAGATGGTAAAAGGCATAAAGAACAAGGAAGATGTCCTACAATCTCTATACTCATTTTGATGTAGACTCACTCCTCCAAATGTTTTATATGCAGAAAAATTTTAAGTCCGAAATGGATTTTTAAAATGTACATGTTAAAAAGTTTAGTCTGGTATACATTATGTGAGGCTGGGAGGGATAGCTCCACAAATGGGAGGACCTGAGCACAGTGCAGCTGGAGCACATGGTTTCTCCTGGGAGCACCCATGTTCACCTCAGCGCCAAGTGCCGAGGGTTCTCTAGAGAGAGGGAAAGATATGTTACTTTCAACCAAAAAAGATTGAACCAAACAGAGCTCTCTGTATTCCTTTTATATAGGCAATCATAGTCTGGAGAAGCTATACGATGAGAAGGGAGTGAATATTGGAAGGGTGGGTGACATGAATGGAGAAGGCAAGGAGATGCAATTCTTTCAAAAATTGTAGGGAAGGGAAAAATAAGAAAGACTGATATGTGTAGATTACATATCGCTTCTGCTTTAAGGCCAGGGGTCATTGTTCCTGTGGCAATGGAAGAGAGGAAGGGTGTTACTGTCACCCCAGTGACTAGACACTATGATGTGGATCCAAATTCCTGGGTCATGATGCAAAAGTCTGACTCACAGCCACATATTACCTGAGTGGCAGGTACAGATGTGGCAGGTGCCTGGCAACTGCTCTGTTTTTCTCTCAACAAGGAAATGTTTCTGTTCCTTTCTATAAATCCATACTTGCCTGACATGATTTCTAAACATAGCATTTAAATACATCGAACTCCTGTGCATTTAGCCTGTCTTTAAAATCAAGTTCATTTACAGATCAGAATTCACTTCAAACTCTATTAGCTACAGTGAAAGCTATCACTACATAAGGACATTTCATTATCATAAATGCAATACAATTAAATAATTAGATTAAAACCCTAATAATTTAATATAGAGCTTATTTAAATGCATGGACATGAACATTTTACTTAGTTAAATAAATGTGTTCTATCTCTGATATAATTCACATTTTTGGATATTGATCTCTATCACAACATTATGGGGGGAAATTGCACCCCCTGTGTATAATAAATTCCTCTTTAAAATAAAATATAGTTTAAATCTCACATATTTTAAAAAGAAAAAGATAATTCTTGGTTAAATTTTAAAGTTTTTATAATAATAATGAGACTTGCTGAACCCCAAAATAGTCACAAAAAACCATGAAGTGAAACTGTCATATAAAACATATAATAAAATTTTAATAACCCTTATACTCTTATAACTTTAGCTCAGTGACATACATGTAATAGTTTCTCAGCAAACATCTTCTTGATTATTAAAAACGTGGGGGTTTAGAATTTGAAACCAAGGTGGGAATAGAGGACACATACCTCAACATATTTAACACCAATATAACATATCCATAGCTAATATCATACTCCATGGGCAAAAGATAAAATGGTTTCCCTTAAAATCAGAAACAACACAGGCATGTGTGCTTTCATCTCTCTCATTCAACACAGTACCGGCAGTACAGTACTAGCCATAGCAATCAGACAAGAAGAAGAAATAAAAGGCATATAAATTGGAAAAAAAGAAGTAAAACTCATTATTTGCAGGTGACATGATCCTGTATATAGAAAACCCCAAAAACTCTACCATAAACTACTGGAACTGATAAATAAATTCAGTAAAGTAGCAAGATACAAAATTAATTTGCAGAAATTGTTGGCATTTTTATATAATAATGAACTATTAGAAAGAGAAACTAAAGAAACAATCCCATTTACAGTTACATTAAACAATAAAATAAAATACCTTGGAATAAATGTAAAAGACCTGTACTTGGAAAAGTATAAGACGCTGAAGAAGGAAACTGAAGAAGATACAAATAAGTGAAAGCAAATACTGTGTCCCTAGATAAGAATAATTAATATCATTAAAATGTCCATACTACCTAAAGTAATTTATAGATTTCATCACAATTCCTATCAAGATACCAATGACATATTTCCCATAACTAGAACAAATATTCCAAAAATTTATATGGAACCACAGAAGACCCTAAATAGCCTCAAAAATCTTGAGAAAAAGGAACAAAGTTGGAGACATCATGCCACCAGAAATCAAACTATTCAAGGCCATAATAATTAAAACAGCATTGTATTGGCACAAGAATAAACATATAGATCCATGGAACAAAATAGAGAGTCCAGGAATAAACCTATACCTTTATGGTCAATTAACACTTGACGAAGGAGGCAAGAACATACAGTGAGGTAATGACAGTTTATTTAATAAACAGTGTTGGGAAAATTGTACATATACATGCAAAAATAAAAATAAAACAAGACCACCTTTTTATATCATGCACAAGAATAAACTCAAAATGGATTAAAGACTTAAATGAAGACTCATACTCATAAAACTTCTAGAAATAAATGCTAAAATCTTGGATATTTCTTAGTAATATTTTTTTCTGATATATTTCTTTGGGCAAGTGAAACAAAAGAAAAATAAATAAATGTGACTACATCAAACTAAAAAGATTTTGCATAGCAAAGTAAATCAACAAAATGAAAAGAACACACTGAATGTAAGAGCATGTTCACCGATGTACACATGATAAAGGCTTAATAACCAAAATTTACAAGGAACTTATAAAACTCAACACCAAAAACAAGCAATCCAATTAAGAAATCTGCAAAGAGCCCTGGCCGGTTGGCTCAGTGGTAGAGCGTCGGCCTGGCGTGCAGAAGTCCCGGGTTCAATTCCCGGCCAGGGCACACAGGAGAAGCGCCCGTCTGCTTCTCCACCCCTCCCCCTTTCCTTCCTCTCTTTCTCTCTCTTCCCCTCTTGCAGCTGAGGCTCCATTGGAGCAAAGATGGCCCAGACGCTGGGGATGGCTCCTTGGCTTCTGCCCTAGGCGCTAGAGTGGCTCTGGTCGCAACAGAGCGACGCCCGGAGGGGCAGAGCATCGCCCCCTGGTGGGCAGAGCGTCGCCCCTGGTGGGCGTGCCGGGTGGATCCCGGTCGGGCGCATGCGGGAGTCTGTCTGACTGTCTCTCCCCGTTTCCAGCTTCAGAAAAATACAAAAAAAAAAAAAAAGAAATCTGCAAAGAACCTGAGTAGACACTTCTCCAGAGAAGACATATGAATGGCCAGTAGACATATGAAAAGATGCTCTTCCCTGGCCAGTTGGCTCAGCGGTAGAGTGTCGGCCTGGTGTGTGAAAGTCTCAGGTTTGATTCCTGGTCAGAGCACACAGGAGAAGCGCCCATCTGCTTCTCGACCCTTTTCTTTATCTCTACTTTATCTCTATCTCTCTACTTTATCTCTATCTCTCTCTTCCGTCCTGTAGTCAAGGCCCCACTGGAACAAAGTTGGCCCATGTGCTCAGGATGGCTCCATGGCCTCTGCCTTAGGTGCTAGAATGGCTCCAGTCACAATGAAGCTGCCGTGAACCAGCACAGCTAGTAATTGTCCTGAGTGAGAACAGTGCAGAATTAAGAAATAAACAAGAGAAAAAAGGATAGGATCAGGAGGCCTCTGTAAGCTGATGGCAAGCCAGAGCAAAAGCCACGACCCTGGTCAGCTTTATTATATAGTGTAGAGCCATATGGAAATGAGGAAGTCTCTGCTACAAAGTCACACATCTGAGGCATAAAAGTGCACCACCTCCCACCATGCAACAGGCAAGGGTCTGGGGAAAAGCTTAGTCTTAAAAAGGTGTGGGGAAGATCTTAGTCTTAAAATGGTGGGGAAGAGCTTAGTCTTAAACTAAGCTCTAGGCCAGGGGTCCCCAAACTACGGCCCGCGGGCCGCATGCGGCCCCCTGAGGCCATTTATCTCGGCCTGCCGCACTTCCAGAAGGGGCACCTCTTTCATTGGTGGTCAGTGAGAGGAGCATAGTTTCCATTGAAATACTAGTCAGTTTGTTGATTTAAATTTACTTATTCTTTATTTTAAATATTGTATTTGTTCCCGTTTTATTTTTTTACTTTAAAATAAGATATGTGCAGTGTGCATAGGGATTTGTTCATAGTTTTTTTTTATAGTCTGGCCCTCCAACGGTCTGAGGGACAGTGAACTGGCCCCCTGTGTAAAAAGTTTGGGGACCCCTGCTCTAGGCTATAAGGACTTTGTCAGCTTACAGCCTGTCTCCCATACAGAGCAATGCCTCAGATGGGCAGAGCATCGCCCCATGGTGGGCTTGCCAGGTGGATCCTGGTCGGGCACATCTGGGAGTCTGTCTCTGCCTCCCCGCTTCTTACTTCAGAAAAATACAAAAGAAAAAAAAAAGGAAGAAAGAAAAGATGCTCACTGTCACTAATCATCAGAGAAATGCAAATTAAAACCATAATGAGATATCACCTCACCTCTGTCAGAATAGCTGCCATCAATAAATCAGCAAACAAGTGTTGGCAAGGGTGTGGAGAAAAGGAAACCCTTGTGCACTGTTGGGGGCAATGCAGATGGGCGCAGCCACTGTAGAAAACAGTATGGAGTGTTCTCAAAACATTAAAAACAGAACTGCCTTATGGCCCAGTGATGCCACTTCTGGGAATGTATTTGAAGAAACGTGAATTCAAAAGAATATCTGCACTCCTACATTCATTGCAACATTGTTTACAATACCCAGGATTTGGAAGCAGCCAGGTGTCCATCAGTAGATGAGTGAATAAAAAAGCAGTGGTCCATTTACACAATGGAATACCACTAAGCTGTAAAAAAGAAAGAAATCTTACGTTTTGCAACAGCATGGATGGACGTGGAGAGGATTATGCTGTATGAAACAAGCCAGTCAGAGAAAGATAAATATCATACAATTTCACTTCTACGTTGAACCTAATGAACAAAATAAACATAAAAACTAGAAACAGACTCAAAAATAGAAAACAGACCGTCAGCTCTCAGAGGAGAGGGATGTTAGAGGGCTGAGTGAAAAAAAGTGAAAGGATTAAGGGAAAAACCTCACAGACACAGATAACTGTGGTTATTATTAGGAGTAAGGGGGGGGGGTATAGAAGAGGGTAAAGGGGACCCATGGTGACAGAGACTTGACTTTGGATGGTGAAAGTGCAATACAATATACTGATAATGTATTATTATAGAATTGTATACTTGAAACCTGTATAATTTTATTAACCAATGTCACCTGAATGTATTCAATATAAATTTTATTTTCAAAAACTGCATATAAATTGACTCGTATTTCAAACCTGTGCTGTTCCAGGATCAACTGGAAATCGTTATGACAGAGAAAGAGCACTTCAGTTTAAATGACACAAAACACCCATTGAATTTATTCCTGCTTTTCCAGGTGCAAGGCCTCAAGGAAGGTGTCAGCTATGTGTTCCGTGTTCGAGCCATAAACCAGGCAGGTGTTGGCAAGCCATCCGACCTTGTTGGGCCTGTTGTGGCAGAAACTCATCCAGGTGGGCTTTTGCTTTTTCATGAAAATTAATCTCATGTGTGTAAGATACCAAAGGAACATTCAACCTGTGTTTTTCCTAGTTTTCAAAATCATCAATATATGGCTATTTGAATAATTGATAAGTATGACCTTAGGCATGACAGTCATTTACCGCATCATAGGAGCCTCACTGCAGGGTGAGCCGGGTGTGAAGTGGTCCAGGGTTATTCTGGCTCGTACCTAAAAATAGGGACGTTCTTGATCAAACTATGGGTCTTGGGCTGACTGTTTCAAGCATGCATTCCTAGGACATTATTTTTATTATACCATGGCCCTAAAGTCCCACAAGAATAATATTTTTCCAATCATAGGAACAGTGAGTAGCAAGCAAAGTCCTTAAACAAAAGTAAGATTTTTAAAGTAAGTTAAACTATGGATCAGCATACTTTTTCTGTGAAGGGTCAGATAATAAATATTTGGGACTCGGTAACCATATGGTTCCTGTTGCAACATTCAACCCTGCCATTGCACAAAATCCACCACAGACAATAAACTGGTGATCATGACTATATGCCAATAAAACTTTCTTGTATACATTGTATGCATTATATAATATAATTATTATATGTATTATGAAATTTGAATTTTAAATAACTTCACACGTCCTGAAATATTAATCTTCTTTTGATATTTTTCATCTGCTTAAAAATGTGAAACCTATTCTTCTTAGCTTGCAAGCCATAGAAAAAGAGGCAATGGGCCAGATTTAGCCTACAGGTCGTAGATTGCTAGCCCCCGGGTTAAACTAACAGTAGCCCTAACTGAATGATCTATAGAGTTGAGACAGCCCTCACTTCCCAGTTCTAAGAGATACCATGATTGGACTAGGGAAGACAGTCTGTCCCTTTGTTATGGGAACAAAGTTTATAGTGTTCACTCTGCAGATAATAACTATTTGTTTTGTCATTTAACCTCTATCACTTTTCAAAGTTGTATATTTCAGTTCATTAAAGTCGCATAAAAGACTGAAAATGGGAGAGGATAAAATAAATATTAACCAGTTATTTTAAGTTTACATTCATTCTAGTTCAAGCACTTTCACGTTCATTTATCCTTATTTTCAGACTGAAATAAAAAGCAGATAAATAGTGTAGGATTTATTTTCTTGATGAGAAAAGAATGTGAATTCAGAAAACTCTGCTCTCACTTTGTTATATGGAAAGTACGTCAAATGTACCCTTTGAGAAAATATGTGTCCCTTTCATCCTATTACTTTAAATACTGCTTTCAGCTATTCTTATAACTACCCACTGGAGCTAAGTGGGACAGAAGCAACTTTTTATACCAAGTTCCCTTTGCAAAATTTCATGAGAAAACAGAAAAATGCTAGGAAAATGTCTGCCAAGTAAAAGGTAACAGAAGAAGACACCAACACACATATTCCTGTAGAAATCAGATCCTTCGTGTGCCCATTGTTAGGAAATACAAGGTGGCAAATGGACGGGTAAAAGGACCTACCTGCAGTGTCCACCCTTGTGAGAAGAACATCTCGATTACTGTAAAAGCAAATTCTTTATCTTGTCGTGGCTAAGTTAAAGCACTGGAATCCAAATCTGATTGAAGAAAGCTTCAATTGATTTATTATTTTCTCATCAATAACCTCACAATAAAAGAAGGAAATCTTACCTTTTGCGATGGCATGGGTGGACCTGGAGACTATTATGCTAAGTGAAATAAACCAGGCAGAGAAAGACAAATATCATATGACCTCACTCATTTGAGGAATCCAATGAACAATGTGAACTGAGGAATGGAATAGAGGCAGAGGCAGGGTCACAGGGAGCAGAGGGACAGCTGTCAGAGGGAAGGGGGATGAGGGGATGGATCAGAGAAGGTGAAGGGATTAGTGAAATTATATATACATAACACAGAGATACAGATAACAGGACAGCAGGTCCCAGAGGGAAAAGGGGGCAGGAGTTGGGAGGAGGGGGACAAAGGAGGTGTAGAAAGGGACATGGTGGAGGGGAGGAGGGAGGGAGGCTGTTGTATTCAGTGGGACGCTTGAATCCATTTAACACAATAAATTAAGATTAATTTTTTAAAAATCAACTGGGGAAAAAAAAGAAATAACTTCAGGATGGCAGGTGGCCACACATGACATAACAGAACCTTCACTATGAAGATGTTACCACCAAAAAAGGATCTCCTGGGTAGCTCCTGGGCAGTAGTTTTGTTTCATTGATTTGGAATAAGGCACCAAAAGTCATTTTTTAAATAGCTGTTCCATTCCCAGAATATAACTACGAACAACCAGCTGCAGACATTAATACGCTACACAGCACCAGATTAGCCTGCTTGGGAACCTCTGGGCCACAGCCTGGGAAAGCCGGAGTTTATAACCAGAGAGCTCTCTAGGTATTCATAAAAATATTTTTCCACAGCTGAACAGGCTATAAGCTAGGTATTAAGGTTTTATAACTCCTTGTAAAAAACTTACATGTAGGTTAAGGTTGTCTGTGTTTATTAATTTTGTTAAAAACTAACATATTATTTTTACCCAGATATTTATTTTTATGTTAGAATGGATGGGAAGGGGGTGGTGGGCCTGTTATCAATTTCAAGATTTGGGATGTAAAACTCAAATTGCTATATATTTCAGAAGAAGTGACTTTTTTTTGTAATGCATTATTAGTATTTCTGATAGAAAATAAAGCTTATCATGTAACAGCAAACCTCAAATATATCTAACAGGACACCTCAAGTGCAATTTAAATTCCAGTTAAAGTTAACCCACTGAGGTTGGTAAGATTACTGGTCTCCCTTTGATGTCAACAGATAAGCCAGCAGAAATAGCTTAGCACTGCCACAGTCTAGTAGGGGTCTAGAAAATGGACTAAGTGCCATAATCTACTGAGAAACCTATTAGCTAAAAATGCTTATGAGAAGAATAAGCTGCAAAATATTTAGTATAAATTTGTTGGTGCACAAAAGGCACTTCTGTTCTTGATATTTTAATTTATCCAACAGTATGTGTGTTGATTGAATAGGCCCGGGGTGTGGTTGGAGGCAAGGTGAGCCAGGTCAGACGAGAGACAAGAAAGAGGCCTGCCAAGGTGTAGCAGGTGATCCGGAGGGCAACCAGTAACTGGCAGGACAGGCTGCAGGTGTTCTCCAGGTGATGGCCGGGACACTTCGGGTAATGGCCGAAAGAACCCGGACACAAGGCAGAGTCCCAAACAGAAACTGGGTTACTGAAAGTTAGGACTTGGCTACCTGGAGCAAGGCAGGTTAAAGAACACACACCAGAAGAAATAATGATCGAGGACTGGGTTGGCAACCTACTAACCAATCGCAATTTTTAAAAACTGGTCAGTCATAGAGCCTGGTAGTACTGAGAATGCAAATGTGTGCTCAGTGGCCTCCTGGAGGATTCTGAAGGAGGAAGCTGGCCGACTATTAAAAAATTAAGTCAACTGGAGAGGCCCTGTATAGGAACTAAGAACCGGGACAGAGTCCAGTGCCCTGAGGCAAAGACCACAGTGGCTTTACTGATAAAAAGTACTGAACACAGTACTGTGCTGAATGCAGCTCAATAGGGATAGAATGAGCAATTCTGATTAATCAGTAGGTGGGGACATTTGAGCTACTCCCTTGCCCTTTTAATTTTTTTTAAATTTTTTTTTATTTATTTATTTTTTACAGAGACAGAGAGTGAGTCAGAGACAGGGATAGACAGGGACAGACAGACAGGAACGGAGAGAGATGAGAAGCATCAATCATTAGTTTTTCATTGTGCATTGCAACACCTTAGTTGTTCATTGATTGCTTTCTCATATGTGCCTTGACCGCGGGCCTTCAGCAGACCGAGTAACCCCTTGCTGGAGCCAGCGACCTTGGGTTCAAGCTGGTGGGCTTTTGCTCAAACCAGATGAGCTCAAGCTGGTGACCTCGGGGTCTTGAACCCGGGTCCTCTGCATCTCAGTCCGACGCTCTATACACTACGCCACCGCCCTTTTATCTGTTCTAAAGAAGTTCCCCTTCCTGACTTTTTCATTCTCTTCTCCTGGTTCTCTTCTCTGCTTCCTGACTGCCTCGTTTTTGCCCCTGACTCTATGCTGTGTGTGTCAATAAATACGTATAAGGACTGGGGGTCAGGGCTGTGTCATGAAACCTGTATAGGGGATTGTGAGGTGGTCTCCCCTGGCTTCCACAGTGCATACTATGTGGTCTCCGCGTAGTCACTGACTCTGTGACAGTCACCTGATTTAGAAAACTGTGCTTGTATTTGCTTAAAAACTGATCTCTTTTGCCCATTAAAACAGTAGTTCTCAATCCTAGCTGTACATTAGAATCATGCCAAGAACTTTCCAGAAACACTGACTGCACTCCAGACTCCATTCCAGGCCAATTATATCAGAATCTCCAGGACTGAGCCTGGGCAGAGATTCATTTTTGTTTGTTTAGCTCTTTGGGTGATGTCCCAGTAGAGCCTCAGCTCTACGTCTATCAGGCATCCCTGATTCGACTTCCCCATGCAGTGGGACACTCCTGCTTATCAGCCTCTTCAAGACTACTCTTTTTTTTTTTTTTTATAAATTTTTATTAATGTTAATGGGATGACATTAATAATTCAGGGTACATATATTCAAAGAAAACATGTCTAGGTTATCTTGTCATTAAATTATGTTGCATACCCCTCACCCAGAGTCAGATTGTCCTCCGTCACCCTCTGTCTAGTTTTCTCTGTGCCCCTCCCCCTCCCCCTAACTCTCTCCTTCCCTCCCTCCTGCGTCCTCCCTCCCCCCACCCCTGGTAACCACCACTCTCCTGTCCATGTCTCTTAGTCTCATTTTTATGTTCCACCAATGTATGGAATCATGTAGTTCTTGTTTTTTTCTGATTTACTTATTTCACTCCGTATAATGTTATCAAGATCCCACCATTTTGCTGTAAATGATCTGATGTCATCATTTCTTATGGCTGAGTAGTATTCCATAGTGTATATGTGCCACATCTTCTTTATCCAGTCTTCTATTGAAGGGCTTTTTGGTTGTTTCCATGTTCAAGACTACTCTTGAGGTGGCTATGAGGATGCTACTGATAAGTGCCGACACTAAGTGCCACCAGAGGAAAGACACAACTGACACACAAATTAGTTGCAATAATCACACAGGCAATTTATTACTCACAAATCCTTTTGGCGTGCCTGGGTACAGCTTAAGGGGGCCCCATTGTTGTGCTCCTCTCAGCTGGCTTTGGTCAGAGCTCAGAGCTGCGTGGACAGTCCACATCAACGTTGGAGTCTGGGTGACTACTACAGCAGGGGGCCCCTCAGCTTTAGTACCTTTTCTGGCCAACGCCTTCTAACAGGTGTCAGTCTACAGGATTATCACCTCAAACCACCTTTTTGAGAGTTCCTCGCAGGAAACCCTTTTTATGTTAATCTACTGAAATGTTTACATCAAACCACTTTTTAAGATGATCTTATTTACTTTAACTTACAAAGTTATGACACCAAGCCACTTCTTATCTATGTATAACTTCACACACACACTAACTGGGCCCTGCTCGAAAGGCAGAGTCTGTTTATCACATCTGCACCCACTATATTAATTCTTCTCCAAATGGCATAACTTTATTTAATTTTAATAATTATTTTTAATATTATTTTAATTACTTTTATATATCTTCCATATTTTTGGTTTTTTTACATTTCTATATATTTAATTACTATACCATTATATTACTACTATAAGGTATTTCCCACCAAGGAAGAAAGAAGAATGTAGCCACCAAGTGTGGACGAGCAAAAGCTTTATTTAGAGCGCATCCCGGGAGAGATTCACTGGTCCACAAGACAGGGGCCAGGGAAGTCGCACAGTTTCTCCCGGCTGGGGGGAGGAGGGTAATTTATAGCGTAGGTAAGGTGGTGGTGGGTTGATATGACATAGTGAAATTTCATTGGCTGACAGATTTTTCAAAATGCTCCTGTGCCGTTTCTTTTGGTGGTCATGGGTATGGGCAGTTTCAGCCTAAGTCCCCAGACCTGGTTCCTCATGTGACCTTCCCCCATTGCCAACGGACCTCACAACTACAACAGGTAATTACAGGGCAACCAGAGGTGGATGTAACCATGGGCTCACCTGGCGCGTGCGCTGGGCCTCAACTTCTGAAGAGCCCACAAAACCCCAACTTTACACTTTTTTCTAATGACACCAAGTTTGGTTTCATGTGTGCAATTTTAACATTAATAGTACATAATATCTTTTTATTTAATTAAAAATATGGTTAACATGAATTTTTATTTTCCTTGTCTCTCTTTTTTTAAGGGGCTCAATATTTTCTTCTGCAGCTGGGGCCTCAACCGATCTTAATCCGCCTCTGGTGAATGAACCCAGTTTATAAACTGTGTGTTAGACTGTGGGCTCTTTCAGAATAGGAATTGTCTTTTCTTTCTATGTGCTGAGAGCCTAGTACCTGGTGTGTAGTACTCATTTATTAAATGAAAAACATAATGAATGACTGCCATGTTTTGGCCAGTGAGTATGACTCTGTTTTGAAGCCACAGCTTGTACACTTAACCCTAGTGTCAGTCAAATAAGTTTGTAAATATGATGTATATGTTTGCTCGCTTATAGTTTGCATTGGGTGTGGGAGACGGGCTGTAAACCAGCAAAGTCATTATAGCCTAATGCTTAGTTTTAAGACTAAGCCTTTCCCGCCCTTTTAACACTAAGATCTTTTTAAAACTAAGCTTTTCCCCACACCCTTGACTGTTGCATGATGTAGGGTGGTGCACTCTCATGAGGAATCCTATTTATGCCTCAGATAAGTGACTTTGTATCAGAGACTTACTTATTTGTATATTGGCTTAAAGGTTTTGATTTCTACACTATAAAATGGGCCAGACCTGGGGCTCGTGCTCTCTCTCGGTTCCTGAAATTAGCATTGCAGAGGAGAGGTAGCCAAGATGGCAGAGTGCTGAAGGAGAAACCAGTTTGTGCAGAGTTTGTGCAGAGAGAAGGAGATGGGGAACAGAGGTGAATAAGGCTGGTGAGGTAGAAACCTTTGATTCTAGGAATACTCGGATAAGTCAGTGGCTTCGGGAGCCCTGAATGGAAAGGGAAGTGTTTCCCACTGTGTGTATTTCTCACCCGCCGGGCGCGAGCTAGGATTAAAGCTAATGGCCCACCAGTTCTTGGCTCCATTGTTTCATTACCGTCTATCCGAATCAAATGTGAAACTGCATGGGCCAGGCGGCTGTGATGGTGGCCATGGCTACTGGCCTTACAGCTAAATACCTCGTAATGAACACCGTTTTTATGAAGGGTGAACTGGGAAGGAAGTGTCAACAGAGACTACAATGCAGAACCAGTGGCAGGTCAGCCTGTGTTCCCCATCTTAAATAGAGGCGAGCTCAGTGGCACTTGTGACTGATTACATTGATTTGCTTCTATCTCCTATTCTGTCCCACTCTCCAGTTTTTTAAACATCACACATATACACCATGGAGAAAGACAAGTAATGAAAGCTTATGTAAAATAAACAAACAAAGCAGAAACAAACTCATAGGTACAGAGAACAAACTGCTGGTTGCCAGATGGGAGGGGGGTTTGGGGGTTGGATGAAAAAGGTGAAGGGATAGAAAAATTGTAAATTGGCAGTGACCAAATAGTCACAGGGATGTGAAGTACAGCATAAGGAGCAGAGTCAATAATATTGTAATAACTATGTATGGTGCCAAGTGGGTACTAGACTTATTAGAGTGATCACTTTGTAAGTTATTTAAGGTGATATGTCACATATGCTGTACACCTGAAACTAATAATACTGTCAACCATAATGGAAAAAATTTTAAAGCTTATAAAACTTATCTATTAACGCTGATGTAAAAGACTAAATTATAGGAGTAAGAATTCTCATATAAGATTATGAAATGTATAGGCAGATGAAAATTTACTGTGATTTTATTTCTGCTTTTATATTTTTATCTTTTTAAAAAATCATTTTTTGAGGAGGAGAGAAAAGTGAAATAGAATTAGTTTCCAAATAGATTATTTTAGTCCTAGATCATGCCTTGCCCATTCATGTACAGGGGATGGTAACAAGCCTGCAGGAACCATTATAATGCCATTCCACACAGTACTGTAACATCCCTCTGTATCCGTATTAAGAATTTGTTTGGGGTTAGGCAGGTGACCAGAGACATCTCTTCTTAAATCCTATTCAAACCAAAATAATCTCTTTCATTTTCTATAGCCAAATCTCCTGTGCTCTTGAATGGATTCTTCATGTTCTTGAGCTGATCCAAAGGTGGTTTTTGAGAAAAATATAAGTCCTGACAAATTTTGGTCCATTTTTTCCAGCTCAACTCCATGGAAAAGTGAGATGGCCTTTCATCTAGATGAGAATATCAATAGGGATTCCTTTGCTTTGACAGGAAAACATAGCCACTGCCTACCTGTTAAGTATGTAAATCATTTTGATCATACGTTAAGCAGTTTCATAGAATGTGGCTCTTTAGACATTTATGAGTTTAACCATGAATTAAGAGCTGCTCAATGCTTGGCAAGAACTCAGGCCATGGGACATTCAAAAAAGAAAACTTGAGGATGTTGTAGCTACACCTTTGTCACTCTGCCACTGCACCAGGTTCATGGGGTATTGTCACCAGTGTTAGCCCAAGGCCTATTAGAAGTGTTGTCATTATGTTGCTCTTGCTTTTTCTAGAGCATTTATGAAAAGAACCATTCATTTGAATGTCATATACCTTTTGTAAAATTGCAGTAGAATTTTTTGCCTACTATGTAACCAGGATTCCTTTATTTAAGGAATTCTACCATTAATTCTTCTGATTTTTTAATATGTGGAAATACTGGCCCTTCCAGAAAAACATATATACTGATTTTATTATACAAAGAGAACTCTACAATCCAACATGTCCTTCCTTTTCAAATAGAAAAATCTCTGAGCTCATTTTTAAATTGTTTTTGTCTACTTTTACATTTTTCCAAGAGATGTCTTTTTGTTTTAAACGTCTCTCGTTTATTCTTTGTTGTCCCAAGTAATTTTAAAGTTTTTCCAAAAACACCTTTTTCTCTATTTATAAACCCAGAACTCAGGAAGAGTATATCTTTTTTCCAAATACAACTTCAATTTCCTATTCTAGATACTGTAAAATACTGGATCTACAAAGTCACTCTTTAAAAACACTTTATTCACAGAACCATGTTAACAAATTAATTAAAACTTAACAATAACAGAACTCTTTGAATTTGAAAAGCCTATTGAAAGAATCTGAAAGCATCAGCATTTTAATTCATGTGACAAATAGGCAACAAGCTCATGGCATTGACAATTACTGCATTGCATTTTAAGACAATAACCGTATCCTATAATTACACAAATATTTAAACTGCATTCTTTCTTTACAATATAATATTAAGTTATTTTAACTAAACATTATTTCCTAATGAGAATTGTTATGGAGTTCAAGAAATATGCTTAAATAACTAATATTTAAATTATTTTTAATAAATTTGAATTTTCCAAAATCTTGAGATTCTGATTATTTTTAGAATGATGCTGTCAACAGCATCATTGATTTGCGAGAGAGAAGATCCAACTTTGCATTCTGAGCATAAAATTAAGTAGGAAACCCACTATGCCTTAGAATTTTTTCTTTATTGTTACTTTTATTTTATTTTTATTTTTATAAAAATATTGATGTTACACTTAAGCTTTAATAAGATAAGTTCCAATAAAATAAACATTGCAATTCTAAATGTGCCATTTCAATCCAGTCTCTGGCACATATAAATATGTATGAAAAATAAGGAAGAAAAAAAATCCCTGCCCTTGTAGAATTTAACCCTATTCTTGATTAAATAACCAGTGCAGCTTTTTGAAAAATAAAAATCTAATTACTATATTTTCCCATGTGTAAGATGCACCCTTTTCCAAAAAATTTAGGATCTAAAAACTGGGTGGGTCTTATACAGTGGTTGTAGATTCTTTTACTTACATTTCCCGTTTTCTCGCGCTTGATGAGGAGTTGTATGAATTTTATGATGAATAAAACTTGAGTTCAATAACTTTATGTAATATATTTTTTTTCAAATTTCTGGCCCTAAAATTATACATGGGAGTATTTTATACAATGGGAAATACTTAAAAGTATGTGATTTTTAAAACTGTGTCAAATACTTTATTTATTTCTTCATTTTATTTAAATAACTCAACCACTCACACTCATCATAGCCACAATGATGTGTGTATAAATTGAAGAGATGTTCGTGCCTCTTTCTTACCCACTGTAGATAGTGTTTATCATGTGCTTATTTGACATGATTAATCAAGAAAAGCTTCATAGATGAGAAAAGCTCTCTTATTTACTAGTTGACATTACATCTATCTCTACTTCTTTTGTCTGTCCAGACAATTACTTATTTTTAAATTAGAAATTTTAATCTAAGACTTTCAAAAAACTACACATTTTTTTCTAAAACTATAAATTAATACATTTCTTACATTAGAACCTAGCTGTAGAGTAATGATGTAAGACTCATAGGATTAGGTGGAAACACATAGATGGCCTAGGATTTTTTTTTTTTTTTTTTTTTTTTTTTGTATTTTTCTGAAGTTGGAAACAGGGAGGCAATCAGACAGACTCCCGCATGTGCCTGACCTGGATCCACCCAGCATGCCCACCAGGGGGAGATGTTCTGCCCATCTGGGGCATTGCTCTGTCACAACCAGAGCCACTCTAGCGTCTGAGGCAGAGGCCATAGAGCCATCCGCAGCACCCGGGCCAACTTTGCTCCAGTGGAGCCTCGGCTGCAGGAGGGGAAAAGAGAGACAGAGAAGAAGGAGAGGGGGAGGGGTGGAGAAGCAGATGGGTTCTTCTCCTGTGTGCCCTGGCTGGGAGTCGAACCCAGGACTCCTGCACGCCAGGCTGATGCTCTACCACTGAGCCAACCAGCCAGGGCCTAGATGGCCTGGGATTTTAACATAACATCTTTTGTTTCAGTTCATGGTTTCATAAAAGATATCCAAGTACTTTACAAAAATTAATTTTCCAGAATAATTCAACAAGACAATTCTATATTCTTTCAGTAACTCAAGCAATTGAGACATCAACTGAGCAGGGTTTTCCTGTTTTCCAAGAAATAATGTCGTTGGTTCTGCTTTTTTGTTTTCTGCCTCATTTCCTGCTGTTCTGTTTCTTACTCTCGGTGTGCCTGCTTATGGCAGCATCTTATTTCCCTCCCTTTTGGGGTTTTAATCTACCGAGAGAAACCAACCAACTACACTTGCTTGAATCATCTCAAGTTAAGTATAGATTATAAGAAATGGTCTATGGAGTTTATCATGGAGTTTCCAGAAATACTTGTAATGTGTGGACTTTGCCACATCAGCATTAGCTCTTCGAGGCTTGTTTTCCTTCCTTCTCAGTTTTGGGCAAGATTCCAGCTGGGTGAAGTAGTAGAGCACAAAGGTTATCTATGGAATTTAGAGAAAGGTTAATCTAATTATATTGTTTATAATTTTTCAGTTTTGTGATTCCTTTGCAGAAAAGCCAAATTTTTGACTTAGTGAAAATCAAGATTCTTAACCTACACAGTGTTTTCTGTTGTAAACTTAAGTCATACCCCTAATATATAAACAGCAAACATGTGGATGATTCGCTTCCTTTCAAAAGGGATTACAGATAAGCAATGAATGATTAATATGAAGAACTGCCATGCCTTTAAAACAAATATTATACAAATAGCAAGAACAGTTTACTTAACTTCCATCCCGTTTTTCCTCTTCATAACAATACATTTATACAAAATTTTCAAGTTATATTCTCTCTGTGACTCAATCACGCTGTGTATTATAACACTGTCTAAACCTCAGCATGCTTAGATGTTAGTCTTAAATTTTAATTAGAGTATTTGTTCACTATTTGTTATATAACAATGGATTGTGAGGATTAGTCATGTGTTACTAGGAATAGAAATAAAACATGGTTTGTAACTTCCAATGAAGTAGATGCCGTCCTTTAAAAGTAATATATGATAGACAGTTCACTAAAGAAACAATTAGACCTTGGTGGTTGTAAAGCCAGTAGCCATGGCGACTGTCACAGCCGCCTGGCCCATGCAGGTTCGCATTTGATTTGGACAGACAATAATAAAACAACGGAGCCAAGAACTGGTGGGCCATCATCTTTATCCTAGCTTGCACCCAGCGGGCAAGAAATACACACAGTGGGAAAACACTTCCCTTTCCATTCAGGGCTCCCAAAGCCACTGACTTATCAGAGTTTCCTAGAATCAAAGGTTTCTAGATCACCAGACTTATTCACCTCTGTTCCCCATCTCCTTCCTTCTCCCTGCACAAACTCTGCATAAACTTGCTTCTCCTTCAGCACTCTGCCATCTTGGCTGCTTCTCCTCTCCTCCACATGGCCTTTCTCTGCTCTCCTCTAGCATGGGCTCCTCTGCCCCATTTTATAGTGTAGAAATCAAAACCTTTAATCCAATAGACAAACAAGGAAGTCTCTGATACAGAGTCACTTATCTGAAGCATAATGGATTCCTCATGAGAGTGCACCACCCCACATCATGTAACAGTCAAGGGTGTGGGGAAAAGCTTAGTTTTAAAACTAAGCCTTAGGCTATAACAACCATGCCTGCTTACAGCCTGTCCCCCACACCCAAAGCAAACTATAAGCAAGCAAACATATATATCATATATACAAACTTATTTGACCAACAGTGGTGCAGTGGATAAAGCATTGACCTAGAACACTACAGTAGCTGGTTTGAAACCCTGGCTTTGCCCAGTCAAGGCAAATATGGAAGTTGACGCTTCTTGCTCCTCCTCCCTTCTCTCTCTCTAAAATAAATTAATAAAATCTTTTTAAAAAAGAAACAATTCTTTGCCTGACCTGTGGTGGCGCAGTGGATAAAGCGTCGACCTAGAAATGCTGAGGTCGCCTGGTCAAGGCACATATGGGAGTTGATGCTTCCAGCTTCTCCCCCCTGTCTCTCTCTCTCCTCTCTCTCTCTCTCTCTCTCCCTCTCTCTCTCTCCTTTCTAAAAAATAAAATTTAAAAATTTTTTTAAAAAATTGGAAAAAAACAAAAAAAATTTCTTTAATTGATCATTATTTCCTTTTATCCATATAGCCAAATATGAAAATTACCTATTTGTTTTTAAAATGTAATTTTTTAAATCTCCTAGAATTAGTCTTCTCTAAGCTTCCCATGTTGTTAAAAACTACTTTTTAAACATTTGTAATTGAAGCACACACAGTCATCAATACAGACACAAATTAGATCACCCGCCAGGCTTTGGAACCAAGGCTCTTGTGTCATGGCTCACTGAGCAATGATGTTCTTTTTTTAAAAGAAGTATTTTATTCTCCTCTTGGAGCATGTTCTATACTTATTTGTAATGAATATAACGTGGTGGAAATGATGGATTGTGACTTCTGAGGGTAGATTATAAAGGCTTTGCAGTTTCTTCCTTTCTCTCTCTTGGACCATTCACTCTGGAGGAAGGCAGACACCCAGCCCTATAGAAAGGTCCATATGAAGGAAGGGAGGCCTGTTGCTAACGGCCATGTGTGTAGCCATCTTGGTTGATCTTTCAGTTTTACTCAAGCCTGTAGATGAGTGTAACCCCAGATGACATCTTGACTCTCTAGCTAAACTGCTTCCAAATTTCTGGACCACAGAAATTGTGAGATGACAGATATTTTTTTTTGTTTGTTTTCACTTGCTAAATTTGGGAGAAATTTGTTAGGCAGCAATAGATAAATTATACATATATTAGCACTTATTTTCTTTTGGCCTTCCACCTGAGTGAAATTTTACAATTTTTCCCCTGACAAGTTTCAGTGGACAGTAGGCCAAGATGCTGGCTTCTTATCATACAATCTAAAGAGAAAACTTTCAATCCCTTGGGAAGTATCTATTAGAAATTTTTTTGTGCTTTTCAAAAAATAAAGCTGCTCCTTTTTGAAATCAAATAGAGTATATTTTTCCCAATACATGAAAAACAAACCAAGTTTAGACTGGAAATTGAATGCATGTCAATTTGAGAAGGGTATCTTACCTTTCAAACTGGATTTAGATGTAGAGGTGAACATTTTATATGCGGTACAAACTCTTTTGAACTTCCATATTACAGGCAGGTGCAATTTATTATAACTCTCAAAAAGGAAATAACTCAAAACACTAACAGGGTTATTTTTCTTTTAAAATTTAAATGCCAATCTTCTTGAAACATATTAAGGATTTCTTATAATTTGTTTCCACTTAAATGTCCATACAGTTGAATAATAGTCATTTCTAGGTTGCTATTGTTCCCATCTAGAGAAGCATTTTTAGATTGATTCCTTTATGGTTATCTGATCAGCAAAACAAGTTTTCATATATTTCTCCATTCTTAAATGATTTACAAAATCTGAATATGTGATTAAAGGCAATTCTTATCACCTCTACTTTCTCCCCTTCGATTTTCCTCTGGTTTTCTTATCTCTTATTTATCCTTTACTGATGACAAGCTGGATATGGGTATTTTTAAAACAAAGTCATGAATCAGGTTCTCATCAGGACCATTCAACTTCTCTTTTTCTGAATGCTGCCTTTTCACCTTTATTTATGATCAACTCACTCCCACAATTGGGCCATCAGTCACGTCAACCAGTTTTTATTCAGCCCTGGCCAAACAATACTTTCCATGATGTTGGCTCTGACTAAGAAACATGGCACGTTTATTTCATTACCTGTTACAGTATAAAAGTTGAATTGTAGAGCAGATTGTCAGTCACGGTGAGCAACGGGGGCTTTTCCCTTGCACAGGTTCAAAGCCCTGCTTTAAGGTTAAAGTAAAAGATCTTAGGAACCCTTACTGGGTCGATTTTTACCAGAAAATATCAGTGCCTGTCTTTCTTTTTTTTTCTAGAAACCAAAGAGATTGTTGTAAGTGTGGATGATGATGGAATCATTTCCTTGATCTTCGAATGCAATCAGATGGCTCCAAGTTCTGAGTTTACCTGGTCCAAAGATTATTTATCTACCGAGGACTCTCCACGTATAGAAGTTGAAAGCAAAGGCAACAAGTACGGACTGTTTCAGTCATAATCATGGGTTTCCTTTTCATAAAAGAAGGATGAAGTAAACGCTTTGCTTTCCGTTTCAAATACTTGGTATAGGGGATGAAACACAAATACTTTATACCTGGTAATGTAAAAAAGAATAACCAGTATAAACCTTAAAAAGTAACAATACTTGTAAAGTACTTTTCACATTATTCCATTTAAAGTGCTACCTCATTTATGGTGTTAGAAGAGCTTTGATTGACATAAACATAAGCCTTAAAAATAATTCTTGACAGCTGTGAGCCTGCTTTCTATGACTTGATCTCTGTTTTGCTTGTTAGTTCATTTTGGTGATTAGATTCCATATTTGAGTGAAATCATATAGTACTTACCTTTCTTATTTCACTTAACATAATGCTCTCCGGGTCCATCCATGCTGTGGGAGAGGGGGAGCAGAGTGCATGGATTGAGCAAAAAAAGAAAGGGGAAAAAACTCGTGGATACAGACAACACTGTGGTGATTGCTGGGAGGAGGGGTTGGTAAGGGCAAGCGGAGGAGGGTATAAGGGGGACAAATGGTGACGGACTGAGACATGACTTGGGGTGGTGAACACACATGCAATGTACAGATGATGTGTCATAGAGTAGTTTTAAAAGAAGAAGAAGTAAAATTTTTAAATGATCATCATTATTCTACAAATTTTGAAATCTTAAAGTAATGGTAAGGATGCTTATGGGAGGGAAGCAAGGAAGAACTTGCTACTTGCTATAAAAGTTGAATGGATTAGACATAATCTGTTCTGCTTTTTTCACCACCACTTATGAGGGACACGGTTGCAGCTCTACCAGGAGCTGGCTGTGTGACCTGGGGCAGTTTTTAATGCCCATGGACCTCAGATTACTCTTTCTATGGGATAGGAAAGGGTGAAGAAGATTGATTTTATGATCTAATACTGTTAGCCCCAAGATTCTGAGTTTTCTTGTTGCTTTGCCTTACTTATCAAGGTTTATATCCTTATAGTATCAATCATATTGGATTGTATTTGATTAAGTAAAATATTGCTCAGTTTTATTTATATTATAAAGCAGCCCCCAATATATCAAAAATAAATAGTAATTTTGTTAGAGAATGGCAAGGAAATACTGAATATAATTTGAAGACATTTTACAGTTACGATGCTGTAAAGTCCTTGAGGTAAAACATACATTGGCCAAAGAAAAGACATTTGACTAACATTTAAACATTTGGCTGATCTTAGACACTGACTAGCATTATGGTTCACCAAAGTTAGAAAACACAGTGAACTAGACCATTAACCGATTTATTTATTCATTCCACAAATATTTATTATTTGTGCCAGAGAAGGCACTAGATGCTGGAGGACACAACAGGAAACAAAACAGGTCTCCTCCCTAAAGGTACACAATAAAGAATAGAGATAATGAAGGAGGCAGCGCCAGGTAGTTTGGTAACCTCAGGAAGGGAAGTGCGGGGTTGACAGGAGAGAGGCCCCAGAGTCACCAGCAGCGTGTTCTGCCCTGTGGGGAAAAATGTTTCAGGCTCCGTAGTGAGGGCTGATCAGCTATAAATACCTTTTTTCTTTTATTTTATTTATTCATTTTTTGCTAAAAATATATATATTTTTTTATTTATTGATTTTGGCATGGGAGGAAGGGAGAGAGAGACAGGAACATTGACCTGTTCCTGTATGTGCTCTGACCGGGGATAGAACTGGCAACCTCTATGCTTTGGGACAGTGATCCAACCAACCGAGCTATCCGGCCAGGGCCTAAAAATATCGTTGTTTGGCATGTGTATTGGTATGCAATGTAGCTTGAGGATGGGAAATTTATAACAGTTCTCTCCTCCCATCACCATCACCTCCTAAGCAGATGTCAGGAAAGACTCCCCAGAAACAGCAAGAGTGAGTAGGCATTATGTCAGTAAGGTGGATAGAAACAAGTGCTCCAAATAAAAGCAGTAGCATGTGCAAATGCCCAGAGAAAATGCAGGACACAGGTCCCCAGATGCTATATGACCTCATTTCTTATAAAAATATTCTGTTCTTAAGAACAAAACTGACCTTCAAAGACCTCGGGATGGAAGACTTGGGCACTTTCTCCTGTGATGTAACCGACACTGATGGAATAGCATCAAGCTACGTGATAGATGAGGAAGGTAAATTTAAAGATCAGTTCATTCACAAGTGCAATGCTGCTTTGGGTTCTCAATGACATTCTGGGATCAACTTTTGTTTTAATAATTGAATATTTAATTGTTCTCGTTGTTTCCCTACAGAGTTGAAACGTTTACTCGCTCTCAGCCAAGAACACAAGTTCCCAAGTAAGTGTCCACAGTACTTTCATGGAGTTTAGCGATCTTACTAGATGGTAACTTCTGGAATAGGGCAGATGACAACTCTGACAGGATTAAAAGAAGAGGCTCTTCAGAACATATAATGGAACATACATTGGTAGCTAGAGATGTCCTTTCTGGAAGTGTTGCTTTTATCTTTGTCATTGTTCTCAAGCAATACAAAGAATAGTAACATAGGAACTATGTATATTTCATTCTCTGTTTCATAGAGAAGTGATGAGTTGCACGGGCATAACAGCTGCATAATTAAGTTTCCCTTCTGCTGAACTATTTTGGAATCACACCCACATGTATCTTTTCTGGACACATTAATTCTTAAGTCTTTTTGGCAAACCAATTTCTTCCTGAGCAATTTAATATTGGCATTTAATAGAAGAATCATACTTCTAAATAAAAACACTACCTACTATTTTAAACACCTGAAAAATAAGGTAAAGATGCTTTGGTCAGAAAAAGAATTTCTCTGAACTAACTACAAACCCTTCAATAAACCACTTTCCACATAAAAGATTAAATTTCACAGTTGACACCTAAAAGCAGAGAAAGAAGTCTGAAATGCCTTCGGAAAGTTCCACTGACCTGATACGATCTCTTGCCATTGGTACCTATTGACAAAAGTAGTGAATTGTCTACAAAGTTACACCCTAGAGTTTGAGAAAACAAATAGGGACTTATAGCATATATTTATTCTTTTCAATCAGGAATTTTTTTTTCACTCATTAATTCCTAAAATATAACTTCCTTCACTAATACAGGAGTTAAGAAGCCTAGGAAATTGTGCCCTGTCCCCAGACTCTGAGCAAAATATTGTATGTTTGTATATGTGCATTTTCTAGGGAGAGGGTCTATAGCTTTCCTGAAATTCTTAAATGAAACGGTGATTAAAAACCAAACTGTTCTGGATCCAACTGCCTGACCTCGCTCCCATTCCCAAGGAATAGCTGATCATGACAGTGTTGATGACTGTTGGCCTCAGCTGTCATGTTCTCAGAACCAGCGTGTTCAGCAAAGCAGCACAGGGGGCTGTAATGTAGGATGCAGACCTTCTGAATTCCAGGGGGGAACCGTTTCTCCTCTGTGTGCTGATTCACTGGAAAAGTAATACCGGGCGTGGTGTCTTAACAGTGGGCTCTGTATTAGAACGGCTGTTCTAATACAGAACGGCTGTTACAGAACGCTGTAAGCCGAGTCTTACAGCGAATATGGAATAATGCAAATGAAAGGCATTCCTTAAAGCTTGAAAAGGGTAGTTTTAGGACAAATACAAAGAAACATTAATGTGTATTTGGTAAAAGTTTAGGAAGCTTATAATTTAAAATGTAGCAATGCTACATAAAATTTTGAAATAGGTTTAATAACAGTTTAGAGGAAGCAAAGGGTGATGATTTCTCCAAAAGGCTGTAGAAGAACTACTAAACTTGGAGCAGCAACCATGCTTTTCCACAGAGGCTGCCCAGCGCCACCTCTGGCTTGGTCTGAGAACTGAAATGAATGGGTGCACCACAGGGATAGAGAGCTAGTTCGTCTAGAAAAGTGTAAATGACGAGCTAGTTCATCTTGGATACATAAACAAAACAAATTCTCTTTTAAAATTTATGTTTTAAAACATTCTAAAGAGCCTCCAAAGGGAGTTAAATTATGAAAAAAAAAATCAAATTTAACTCCTTTCCAAATATTTTGAAGTGGCTAAGATCATAGAATGGCAAAACTGGAAAGTATCTTGGTTAATTAGGACATTCAGTTCAATGTCATTCATTTATAAACGAGTCAAATGAGGCCCAGCGATGCGAAGTGCCCTCCCTAATATCATCCACTCTGTCAGGAGCCACCGCTGAACGAGGCTCCAGCCCTCCTGGAGCCAGCCCAAGACTCACTCCACCACACTCGGTTACTGCTCCTGAATAAACCTCATGAAAGCCACAGCAGAGAGTCACACAGCTTGGCTGAAGGACCCCGGGATGTCAGTTCATCCTTCTCGTTGTTAGAGTTGAGATACCCATGACTCGGAGAAGGCAGATGACCTGCCCAGAGTGACAGGCAGACTGAGAGCCCAGGTGTCCATCCGCGGGATCGTGCTTTCCCGGCAGCCCCCGCGCTTTGCCTCCAGGCTTTCCAAGAAGCAAGGTGCTCCATCAGCATTCATTCCCACGGAGTGCTTTTTCTTGCTGAAGGAATCTGTGTCGGTACAACTGGTTACCAGTATAATTATTGTTTTTATTTCTCATAGCCGTCCCAGTTAAATCAGAGTTGGCAGTTGAAGTTTTGGAGAAAGGCCAGGTCCGGTTTTGGATGCAGGCTGAGAAGCTGTCTGGCAATGCCAAAGTGAACTATGTATTCAATGAAAAGGAAGTTTTTGAAGGGCCGGTAGGTTTTACACTTTTTAGATTTCTAAAATATTTTTAAAAAGGTTTTTATAGAACGTGCGCGGGAAGCCTATTATAACGCAGGTAAGTAGTTATGAAAACCACTGAGTGTGAGGTGGGGAGTTTAAATTTCACGCATAGAAAAATGTAGAGGAAAACATAAATTGATTGTATTATACTACCCAATCTGGGGCACTTTTGAGAATGAAAAAGGGTATTAGGTATTTTTCCAAGGCAAGAGTTGTAAATCAAAACTGTCCCGGACCAGCTGGGAAGTATAATCGCCTGTGAAAATAGAGCTGCTCTCTTGAGAAGGCAGAAGAGCCAACACCCTGACCTGAACTCATATCCTCACATCAGAACCTCAGCAGGGACTTGGTTCTTCCAGGCAGAGGAAATATGTAGCCTCTATTGTTCCAATGACCCAGAAAAAAAGATGGCTTTTCTGGTAAAAAATGCAATACATCTTTATTGTAAAAAACTTTAAATACTGGCCCTGGCCGGTTGGCTCAGTGGTAGAGCGTCGGCCTGGCGTGCGGAAGTCCCGGGTTAGATTCCCGGCCAGGGCACACAGGAGAAGCACCCATCTGCTTCTCCACCCCTCCCTCCTCCTTCCTCTCTGTTTCTCTCTTCCCCTTCTGCAGCCAAGGCTCCATTGGAGCAAAGATGGCCCAGGTGCTGAGGATGGCTCTGTGGCCTCTGCCTCAGGTGCTAGAATGGCTCTGATTGCGGCAGAGTGACGCCCCAGATGGGCAGAGCATCGCCCCGTGGTGGGCATGCCGGGTGGATCCCGGTCGGGCGCATGCGGGAGTCTGTCTGACTGCCTCCCCGTTTCCAGCTTCGGAAAAATGCAAACAAAACAAAACAAAAAAAAACTTTAAATACTCAGAAAGAACAAAGTTTTTCAACTGTTTGATATACATACTGATATATAGTTTTTGGTCTTTTTCTACACTTCTGTGTGTATGTTTATTTGTGTCTTATTTACATTGGTGGTTGTGTATATCTAGGTCTACTTCTTTGCTTTTAAGGTAAACATAGTTTCCATAGAAAGAGTTACAATATCTATGCTTTATTTGCCGTCCCCCCCACCCCCCAGACATCAGTAGAGCCCACAGGATTGGGCCAGTGCCTGGTGGGACTAAAGAATTTGGGTTTAGGGGCCCTGGCTCTCACCTGTATTATTACAGGTGTGAATGGGAGACGGAAAAGATGGAATAGAGGTATGGTTTGTGGCCCTTATTACCAATCTGTTCTCCTTTGATCAAGATATATTTTTGAAACATTTGAGGATTCGTTAGTAAAGGGAAGAATGAGTAACATAATGAGTAGATGGGTATACAGTTTATTCCTTTTCAACTCACATAGTAATTTCCAGTGAAGAGGAAAGAAAAGCTTTGTCAGCATCACTCTCTTTCGGCACAGCCACTAAGGGAACACTAGCGCACATATGTGCATAGACCCACTACCCTTTATGTGTTCACACATACGGGCATGTTGCTGTACACACATGCGTGTGCGCACACACACACATACACACACACACACACACACACACACACACACACACACACACTGTTCACTGTCATTGCAGTTGGCCCTAATCATATTATTTTGTTGGGTAGAAAATACTGTCTGTCTTGCCTGACCTGTGGTGGCGCAGTGGGTAAAAGCGTCGACTTGGAACGCTGAGGTCGCCAGTTCAAAACCCCAGGCTTGCCTGGTCAAGGCACATATGGGAGTTGATGCTTCCTGCTCCTCCCTCTGTTCTTTCTATCTCTTTCCTCTCTCTGTCTCTTTCTCTCTCTGTGTCTCCTCTCTCTAAAAAGATGAATAAATAAAGTGTAAAAAAAAATAAATAAATTGTAAAAAAATTTAAAAAAAAAAAAAAAAAAGAAAATACTGTCTGAGGCCAGGTTTTGTAGAAGGAGATTCTGAAATAAAGTATCTCCTTCAAGTGACTTATGGAGAACTACTCTCAGGAGTAGGGTGTAAGGAAAACTAGGAAGATAAAAAAAAAGCTAAGTAAAAATGTGATCTCGGTTGAAGACTGACTTCTTTCAGGAGAAGCTTCAGGGCCTGAATTGCATGACGGAGTTCATCCCAGACCTGAGTCTTCATTCTGTGGCACTTTATAGGAAAACTTCATTAATTTAAATTCATTATAGAATTTGTGCTGGTATGCCTAAGGGCTAAGATTTATTTTTACACTGAAACAAACAAACAAAAAAGGTTGCCCAAGCAACATGATAAAATAAGCATAGCTAAACAGGGCAATTTCAGTTCATTAGGAACAAATGGATTTCAAATGCTTTGGAAGCGTTTTTTTCACATATTAGTTCAGTGGATATTTATTAATTGTCTGCTATATACCAGGCATGTGCCGGATCCTAGGGATATAGCAATGATGAGACAGATACTTCCCTCATACTGCCTATAGGTTGCATTATTCTGCTAATGAAAATGAATGTAATCTGGAATGTAAATAGGAATCTAAAAAGAACTTTTTGATAACATTTTGTGACTTGGGATAACAAAACTTTATATTTAAAAATTAAATTTCAGTCATTTTAATAATCATTTCTGGTCAAGGCTACATATTCCAAATAATATTTTCTTTTTCTTGGGTACACAATTTTGAAAAGTTGCTCATCTAAAAAACATGTTAACAAAAAATTTTATTAAAATAATGATTATTTAGAGTTTGTATTTATATTTAACCAGGCTTATTGTCATCATATCTACCTCACTGATTTCTCTTTTTATCTTTTCACATTGAAGAAATATAAGATGAATATTGACCGAAACACTGGTATAATTGAAATGTTCATGGAGAAGCTACTGGATGAGGATGAGGGCACATATACTTTCCAGCTTCAAGATGGAAGAGCAACTGGCCATTCTACTCTTGTTCTCATCGGAGACGGTAAGAATTCTGTGGAACATTAGCTGGGAGACTCTGCTGCTCCCTTTAAGGCAAATATCCCGTGGCACAAAATGGTCATGTTAAAGGGGAGGTTGGACTGGTTCTCATTCGGATTCCCATGTTTGAAATACAATTCTCAGTTAATACTTTCCATAGTATTTCATTATATAGGAGTGAAAATTAACCGAAAAGGAACACCAGATTTATCCCTGGCCTACAGGCAGGACTGCATATAAAATATCTCATATATAAACAAGTATTTTCTACTGAAATTCTCCAGTGAAGGAGATTGCAATACAACTGAGACTGTGTGTCAGAAACAAACTTGATACTCTCTCATGTATACTTACTTTAAATTACCTTCATTAAGAAGAAAAATATGCAAAAGTAGAGCATACCAAATTAATTAATCATATATCACAACTAGATACAATGTAGTTGTGGTTGTATGTCAGCTGCCATAAAAACCCCCGTGGAAACCACCAAGATTTACAATGTGGCATTTAACAAAGCGATAGAAAGGCTGGCCAGATCTCTACGTTTACAGTATCCGATACTATTTCACTATTTCCTAGCTTTACGGCCTTGAACAAATTACTTAACCTTTCTAAGACTATTTCTTCATATATGAGGACTAAAAATGAAAAGTGGTCATGATGCATGATTGTTTTAATAATGAATGTAAATCACTTAACACAGTGACTGTCATGTACATTTATACCACTCCACTCAATTTCTTATTTTCTTTTTAATTTTTAGTTTATAAAGAGCTCCAGAAAGAAGCTGAATTCCAGCGGCAAGAATGGATCAGGAAACAAGGTAAAAACAGTTATTGAGTAAAGAAATAAGCTTCAGGCCTGACCAGGCAGAGGCAAAGTGGATAGTGTGTCGGACTGGGACGCAGAGGACCCAGGTTCGAAACCTCAAGGTTGCCGGCTTAAGCACGGACTCATCTGGTTTGAGCAGAGCTCACCAGCTTGAGCCCAAGGTTGCTGGCTTGAACAAGGGGTCACTCAGCCTACTGTAGCCCCCTGGTCAAGGCACATATGAGAAAGCAATCAATGAACAACTAAGATGCTGCAATGAAGAATTGATGCTTCTCATCTCCCTTCCTTCCTGTCTGTCCCTATCTGTCCCTCTCTCTGTCTCTGTCACACACAAAAAAAAGAAAATAAGAAAGCTTCAGGTTCTTGAACAAAATATTCTAACATTATTTATATAAAAAATTTAAATGAATATTATTACTTCTGTTAATACTGCTATAAATAAAAATATTAAAATTATTTATTATGAAATGGTATCCATTAAAATATTTGAAAACAAAATCTTGAATTTTAAAAATTTTACTTCAAATATAAATCACATTAGAATTTAAAAATGAGCTTTGATTTTGCTTTTATGACTAATAGAGTGATTGCTGTTGTTATTAATATTTTATAGGTCCGCATTTTGCTGAGTATTTGAGCTGGGAAGTGACTGGTGAATGTAATGTACTATTGAAATGTAAGGTAAGGCATAGATAAATTTTTAACATTTGTTACAAAGGAAATAAAGATAAAATAGAATGTGAGAAGAGGAAGATCAACTTTTCATCTCCTCCCTTTGAACCAAATGATAAGCAACACATTCTTACTGTTGAATGTTACTGTTAGAGTTGGTTAGTAAGAAACATTTAAAATAAAACACATAAAAATATGGGAAGGCTTAATAATCAAAATTTATAAAGAAATTCTAAAACTCAACACCAGGATGGTAAACAATCTAATTAAAAAATGGGCAAAGTAACTGAATAGAGACTTCTCCAAAGAGGACATACAGATGACCAATAGGCATATGAAAAAATGTTCAATGTCACCAATTATCAGATAAATGCAAATTAAAACCACAATGAGATACCACCTCACACCAGTCAGAATGGCGCTCATTAACAAAACAGCACACGATAGGTGCTGGCGAGGATGTGGAGAAAAGAGAACCCCCCTTCACTGCTGGTGGGAATGCAGACTGGTGCAGCCACTATGGAAAGCAGTATGAAAATTCCTCAAAAAATTAAAAATGGAACTACCTTTTGACCCAGCTATCCTACTTTTAGGAATATATTCTAAGAATTCCAAAACACTGATTCAAAAGAAGAAATGCACCCCCATGTTTATTGCAGCATTGTTTAAAAAATCAGTGGATGATATAATCAGTGGATGAGTGGATTAAAAAGCAGTGGTACATATACACAATGGAATACTATGCAGCCACAAAAAAGAAGGGATTCTTATCTTTTGTGACAGCATGGATGGACCTGGAGATTATTATGCTAAGTGAAATAAACCAGGCAGAGAAAGGCAAATATCATATGATCTCACTTATGTGTGGAATCTAATGAACAAAGTGAACTGAGGAACAGAATAGAGGGAGAGGCGGGGTCACAGGGAGCAGAGGGACAGCTGTCAGAGAGAAGGGGGATGAGGGGATGGGATCAAAGTGAAGGGATTAGTGAAATTATATATACATAACACAGAGATACAGATAGCAAGACAGCAGGTCCCAGAGGGAAGGAGGGAAGAGAGTTAGGAAGAAGAGTACAAAGGGGGTGTAATAGGGTGGCATGTGGTTGGGTGGTGAGAGTGTTATATTGAGTGTGACACTTAAATCCATGCTAACACAATAATTTTTTTAAAAAAATATTGGAAGGCAACATAATTATTCTTATTCATTACCCACACCCTATCAATTAGGATAGACTTTTTTTTTTTTTTTTTTACAAAGTCAGAGAGAGGGATAGATAGGGACAGACAGACAGGAATGGAGAGAGATGAGAAGCATCAATCCTCAGTTTTTCGTTGCGATACTTTAGTTGTTCATTGATTGCTTTCTCATATGTGCCTTGACCGTGGGCCTTCAGCAGACCGAGTAACCCCTTGCTTGAGCCAGCGACCTTGGGTCCAAGCTGGTGAGCTTTACTCAAACAGATGAGCTTGCTCTCAAGCTGGGACCTCAGGGTCTCAAACCTGGGTCCTCTGCATCCCAGTCCAACATTCTATCCACTGCGCCATTGCCTGGTCAGGCTAGGATAGTCATTTTTAATTAAAAATTTTTAAAGTAGTACTTCTTTAAAAGACTTTATTCATTTTAGAGAGAAAAGAGAGATAAAGAGAGAGAGAGAGAAGGAGGTGGGAGCAGGAAGCATTAACTCCTATATGTGTCTTGACCAGGCAAGCCCAGGGTTTTGAACTGGCAACCTCAGCATTTGAGATTGACACTTTATCCACTGCACCACCACAGGTCAGGCTAAGAGCAGTTTTAGGTTCACAGAAAGTTGAAGATTTCCCATACGCACCCTTGTCCCACACATGCACAACCACCGCCGGTGAGCACATCACCCACCAGAGTGGTTCATTTGTTACAGTTGATGAACCTGCACAGACGCGTCATTCTTACCCGAAGTCTATGGTTCACATTGTGGCTCACTGTTGATGTTGTACGTTCTGTGGGCATGGAAGAATGTATAAAGGACATGTACTCACTATTATAGTATCATGCAGAGTGTTTTGACTGCCCTAAAAAGCCTCTGTGCTCCACCCATTCAAAGCCCCACCCTCCTTTTTAAATTATTAATCTCAGAAGAATCTCATATTGTCTCTGCTTTAGGCCAGATCTACATTCTAAGTCAGGGGTCCCCAAACTACGGCCCGCAGGCAGCATGCAGCCCCCTGAGGCCATTTATCCAGCCCCCGCCGCACTTCCGGAAGGGGCACCTCTTTCATTGGTGGTCAGTGAGAGGGGCATAGTTCCCATTGAAATACTGGTCAGTTTGTTGATTTAAATTTACTTGTTCTTTATTTTAAATATTGTATTTGTTCCCTTTTTGTTTTTTTACTTTAAAATAAGATATGTGCAGTGTGCATAGGAATTTGTTCATAGATTTTTTTATAGTCCAGCCCTCCAATGGTCTGAGGGACAGTGAACTGGCCCCCTGTGTAAAAAGTTTGGAGACCCCTGTTCTAAGTGGTACATCTATTCCAGAATCATTCCAGCTACACAGTGTCTCCATGGGAGTATAGCAATTTCCTGTCTAACTTGTGTGACTAGCACAATTCTTTTGTGCATTGGCAGCTCTGCTGCTGCTTTGAGACCACGGTGCTGTGATGAAGGAGAGGCAAAGTGTTTACAGCTCACAACCAATCAATCGTTTTATCGGGTCTTTGGACAGACTTGAATAAACAATTCATGTAGCATTCTGCATTGTTTTGTACCTTAGCATGTGGTGCTGTTCACCTGAGTGGATCATCAAAATGTTTTGGATAAAGAATTCTGCTGGATGAAGTTGAAGTGTGATGGTTGTTTTGGTAGACAGGCACTCCGGGGTAGAAGTGTGGATTTGGCATACACTTGTCATTATAAAAGCTAGAACTTAAGTTCCCTAGTCTCTTCTAGGTCTGATGAAATTCAAAGAAACAGCAGTCTAACAGATATGTGTAACAAAAATGAATTCTAGGTTTTATCCTCTCAGGAAATGGCAATGTTTGAAAAACGATTTCTCAGGCCACAGCTAAAAGCCTTACTGCCTCTCTCTCTCCCCTAACTGGCCACTTCTGTGTGGGCCCATCCTGGTTTTCTCCTCCGTGCTGCCCACCCCAGAAACCATACCTTTCCCAGAGGCCACATGACCGTCCTCTTTCTTTCTGTGTGACTTATTGCACTAGCCCCCTGGGAGGTGAGCTCTAAGTGTCCTGTCTGCTGGTTTTCCTCGGGAGAATTAACCCCTTACCCAAATTCTGAGCAACCAAGGGGAGCCAAGGAAAAGGTCTGAATATTTATAATGCTGTATTTATGCTGTTCCAATGTCTACAGTGGCCTTCTGCTTTCGGTTTCCCTGACCAAATCTTTTCTCAAGACCCATTTCAGTCATCTCCTCCATAGGGGTTTCTCCCTCTCAGTCTGGGTAGAAGGAACCTTCCTCTGTCCTCCCCTAGCTCTTTGTTATATTACTATGGCAATTTATATATTTATCACAGTTAATACAGTATGTGTAGCCCAACATTCAGATTCATGAGACTATCATGGGCCCCACTTAGAACTAGTCTACTCAAAAGAATATACGGTAAGGACCCAGGTTGCCTAAAGGGTGGTGCTGAGCATTCTTCTCCTGCAGGAGTGCACGTTGGGAGTGCCACTTTCAGATGACAGTTCAGTTGCAAGGAGACAAGATCCACTTTGGTCAAGTGCAGGAAACACCTTGGCTTTCAAAATACATGATCCCCTGAGGAGCCAATACCCTTTATAAGCAAAGCTTTCAGGGTCTTCACAAGGGATATACCCAAATTATAAGAATCAGTATACTCGGGAAATTCCAAAATTATACGGTCCATTTCTAGTTCCTCCGGGGACAGATGCAGCTTTCCAATCAAGGGTGACTTCTATCATCGGCAATGGTGCCTCACAACACACTTATTACAATTCAGGAACCAGTTTACAGGATCATAAAGGATATTTGTACTGATTTCACTGTTTGTTACTAGTGTTAGCTTTTATTTTAATTTATTAACTGAAATTGTCTAACATTCTAAGCCTTACATATCCTTCTTTTTAATGAGTTATAATTGACACACAATAAGTTTAGCTAATATTCATTAGGTAGGGTTTAATAAATTAATTGATTAGCAATTTTGAGGAAATTCACTTAAATCTGGTATACACACATCATATTGTACCATAAGTTTCAAATGGCTGACCAACTATATATGGGATCTTGAGCCTTACCTACGATGTTTAAATTTTTTACAAAGAAGAGTATATTGATATATTTCTCAATTAAAATTTTACAAAAAAATTAAGACTTCAAAGAAATTAAAGACGATACAGATAAATGAAAGCATATACAGTGCTCTTGGATAGGAAGAATTAACATTGTTAAAATGTCCATACTAGGCCTTGGCCAGTTGGCTCAGTGGTAGAGCATCAGCATGGCATGTGGAAGTCCTGGGTTTGTTTCCCAGTCAGGGCACACAGAAGAAGTGACCATCTGCTTCTCCATCCCTCCTTCCCTTTCTCTCTTTCTCTCATCTCCTCCTGCCACCATTGCTCGAATGGTTTGAGCAAGTTGGCCCTGGTTGCTAAGGATGGCTCCATGGCCTTGCCTCAAGCACTAAAATAGCTCAGTTGCCAAGCAATGGAGCAGCGGTCCCAGATGGCTAAAGTATCCCCCAGTAGGGGGCTTGCTGAGTGGGTCCCAGTTGGGGCACACGCAGGAGCTTGCCTCTCTGCCTCCCCACCTCTCACTTAATAAAACAAAAAAAGTCCATACTATTTAAAGCAATTTATAGATTCAGCACAATTCCTATTATACCAATAACATATTTCACAGAACTAGAACAAATAATCCAAAAATTTATATGGAACCACAAAAGACTCTGAATAGCTACATTAATCTTGAGAAAGAACAAAGTTAGAGGAATCATACTACCTGTTATCAAACTATTCCACAAGACCATAGTAATAAAAACAGCATGATAATGACATAAAACCGACATATAGATCAACGGAACAGAATAGAGAGCCCAGAAATTAAATCATTCCTATATGGTCAATTAATACCTGACAAAGGAGGCAAGAACATACAATGGGATAGGGACAGTCTATACAATAAATGGTGTTGAGAAAAATAGACAGATACATGCAAAATATTAAATTAGACCAACTTCTTACATTATATACAAGAATAAACTCAAAACGGATTAAGACTTAAATGTAAGACTCAAAACCATAAAACTTCTAGTAGAAAGCATAGTAAAATCTTGGACATTTCTCTTAGTAATATTTTTTCTGATATATATCTTTGGGCAAGAGAAACAAAAGAAAAAATAAGCAAATGGGACTATATCAAACTAAAAAGTTTTTGCATGGCAAAAAAACCCATCAACAAAATGAAAATATAGCTCACTGAATAGGAGAACATATTCATCAATGATATATCTGATAAGGGGTTAATATCCAAAATTTAAAAAGAACTCATACAACATAATACACAAAAGAAAATCTAATTAAAAATGGACAAATGACCTGAATAAACAATGTTACTAATCATCAGAGAAATGCATATTACAACCACAATGAGATTTCACCTCACACTTGTCAGAATGACTATCATCAATAAATCAAAAACAATGAGTATTGGCGAGGATATGGAAAAAAGGGAACCCTTGTTCACTGTTGGTGGGAATGCAGACTGATGCAGCCACTGTGGATATCAGTATGGGGGTCCAGTGATGGAATTCAAGTAATTTAACAACCAGTTCTCTGCCCTAATCAGTGTTTTAAGTATATAAAAAAGATATACCGGAAGGTAGTTTATTATTTCATGCATTTAATACTTAAATAAAAACAATAAAAGAGGTACACAAAACTAGATTATAAGAAAGAGTTTTAAAATATTAATGAAAAATATTAAATAATACCTGACAACATTTAAAATATTATTTAAGGTATTTCCATATTGCTTCTTGATTGGCGTCCTCACTTACAGCTTTTTTCACCTATGGATGGAACGAACATTACTACGGGTGCTTAGAATACGCTGTTATCCAGATGAACATTAAAAAAGTGTAAGGAATGTAAATTTGTGATTTCCACTTTGGAGAGAACCCTGATTACAAGTACCACTTTAACAACTGGTTTGCCAAACTCAACAAAAAATTAGGTATCAGTTCTGCTGAACCAATGCAAACTGGCTGAATCCCACCACTAGGAGGGTCCTCCAAATATAGTATTAAAATGGAACTGCCTATGACCCAGAAATTTTGCTTCTAGGTATATATCTGAAGAAACCCAAAACACTAATGTGAAGGAATATATACACACCTTTGTTCACTGCAGCATTTTTTATAAAAGTCAAGCTATGGAAGCAACCCAAGTGCCCATCAATAGACAATTGGATAAAGAAGTGATACATGCCTGACCTGTGGTGGCGCAGTGGATAAAGTGTCGACCTGGAAACACTGAGGTCGCCAGTTCAAAACCCTGGACCTGCCTGGTCAAGGCACATATGGGAGTTGATGCTTCCTGCTACTCCCCCCCTTCTCTCTCTCCTCTCTAAAATGAATAAATAAAAAGAAAAAAGAAAAAAAAGAAGTGATACATATATACAATGGAATATTACTTGACCAATAAAAGGAACAAAATCTTATCATTTGCAACAGCAAATGGCCCTAGAAGGTATATGCTAAGTGAAATAAGTCAGTCAGACAAAGACAAGTACCATATGATGTCACTTATATGTGGAATCTACAGAACAGTAGAAATGAGCAAACAGAAAAAGAAACAGACTCAGATATAGCGAACAGTCTGATGGTGGCCAGAGAGGAGGGGAGTTGGGAGCCTGGGTGAAAGGTGAAGAGATTGAGAAATATGGATTGGTAGTTACAAAATAATCACGGGGATGTAAAGTACTGCATAAGAAATTAATATTGTATTAACTATGTACGACGCTACTTTGGTACTGGAAATACTGGGGAGACGCTGTGTAGAGTGCATGATTGTCTAACCACTGTGTGGTACACCTGAAGCTAATACAGATTAATATCGAATATAATCTGTAATAGAAAAAAAATTAAAGGCGATGCACCAATTTAAGAAAGAAAATAAAGACTTCATACAAATGAAGAAAATAATCGCTAAGACCCCACCCACTGAATAAATGGGCAAATGTACAATTTCCCAAAGAGGTAATACAGCTATAAACAAACATAAAAAAAAATGTGTAATCTCATTAAAAAAACTTTTTAACATAATTTCCCTCCACATTTATTTGCAAAGCTTCATTTATCTTTTAAAAATATTTAGATATATATTTGGGAGTTTACTTGTTCTGTTCCTTTGATAAAGCCATTTGTTTTATCATGTGACACAGATTATACTTTAATCGGATGGGAATTTGTCTTCCTATGGTTTTCAGATTTTTATTTTAACTTCAATCTGTATGTTAGAGTGTACATATCTATTCTTTCTTTTCTCATCCACTAGATGATATTAAGTTAATTTCTGCTGCTGGAAATAGTGATGCTATTGATTTAGGTTTAGGCATTTGTATTCACTTTATTCTAAATTATTTGAATTAATTCCTTTAGCATCTCCTGACTCTAAGTTTACTGCTTTTAATTCCCTCCAATGCCACATTAACAACTACTCATACAAGTGGTATTCCCTTATTTTGAGAAGTGTAATTATGGGTTTTTCTCTAGGTGGCAAATATTAAGAAGGAGACCCATATTTTGTGGTACAAAGATGAAAGGGAGATATCGGTGGATGAAACGCATGACTTTAAGGATGGTATATGTACCCTGCTTATAACAGAGGTAGGTGACTATAAATATGAAATATATTAGTTCTGTACCCTACTTTCTCTCCCAAACCAGAGACTAGATTCTGTAACCCTTTGCCCTGGTAATATCTTACTTCTAACTGCTCCTAAGATCCCTGACCTGACTCCACCTAAAAAGCAAACTGTGGCCCTGGCTGTCTGGCTCGGTGGATAAAGCAACGTCCCAGCATATGGACATCCCAGGTTTGATTCCTGGTCAAGGTACACATGAGAAGCAACCATCTGCTTCTCTTCCCTTCCCTCTCTTGCTTCTCTCCCTCTTCCCTGCCCACAGCCAGTGGCTCAATTGGTTCCAGCATAGATCTCAGGTGCTGAGGATAGTTGGTTGGTCTGAGTGTGTCAGTCCCAGACACTAAAAATAGCTTGGTTGATTCAAATATCTGCCCCAGACAGGGGTTGCTGGGTGGATCCCAGTTAGGGTGCATGCAAGAGTCTATCTCACTATCTCTCCTCCTCTCACTTAAAAAAAAAAAGCAATCTGTAGGAACACAAGTGCTTCTCTCACCTTGTGATATGCATGGATTTGTCATATATCCAACCAATATTGGCTGGACACAAGTCTTGCATCTCTGAGCAACCTGTTTTCATAGATGGGTGAGTGGCAGGGAATTAAGTGGATCTTGCTTTGTTTTTTTGTTTGTTTGTTTGTTTGTTGTGTTTGGGGGTTTTTTTTAAGTGAGAGGTGGAGAGGTGGCGGGGAGGCAGAGACAGACTCCTGCATTCACTGTGTCCATGATTTACCCAGCAAGCCCCTACCAGATGATGTTCTGCCCGGCTGGGCTGCAGCTCCATTGCTCAGCAACCAAGCTATTTTAGCACCTAAGGCTGAGGCCATGGAGCCATCCTCAGTGCTCAGGGCTGACTTTGCTCAAACCATTCAAGCATTTGAGCCATGGCTATGGGAGGGAAGAGAGAGTGAGAGATGGAGGGGAGGGGTGGAGAAGCAGATGGGCACATCTCCAGTGTGCCCTGACTGGGAATTGAACTCGGGACTTCTACAGACTAGGCTGATGCTCTACTACTGAGCCAACTGGCCAGGGCTTCATTTGCTCTTAAGCCTCATGATAACTTTTTCCCTAAAAGGATTATAAGAATAGTATTCATTTAAGTATAGATTTTTATATCCTTTTTGTCTGAAAGAACTTGCAAATATATGTGGTCACTAGTTTTTAATATGAAGGCAGAGTAAAGGGTAAGGACTTTAAGTTTCAAATCAATTATAGCCTTAGAGGGTGAAAAATCAGGACTGCTAGGTCAAATTCTAATGGATAGGTTTATCTGTGAACTGTTTGTTGCTCACGTGGTCAGACACTTGTTCAGTGTGTGTTTTGATGGCAGTTCCATAAACAACAGGACTAAAAATACACAAACACCAGACCCTGAGGCTACAATAAGCTGCAGTGTGGTATATCTATTCCTCCCTTAGTTTTCCAGGAAAGATGCTGGAACTTATGAAGTTATCCTGAAAGATGACAGAGGAAAAGATAAGAGCAGATTGAAGCTTGTGGATGAAGGTCAGTCCGCCAGCTGCTGGGGTCTCTTTGGTGTATCCTATGCTCAGGTTACCAGAATTATGAGGGAGGCTGAGCTGATGATCAAAGTCATGCTGATATTTTGTCCACAGATGTTTTAATTGAAATTCCAGCAGAGTGAACTACTATTGTACTAAAAATACTTCACTTTTAGTCTTACTAGAAATCAGATGTGTACTTTGATCCTCAGAGAATTTATAGTTCACATTCCACTAGGGGCTTGTTTTCAATATAAATCATTATTTTTGTTTCAACTCTATTAAAAATATTACAGGATCAAGAACTGAAACGCATGTTACAAAATAATCTACTCTTAAAAGGTGACAAGGTTTATATGTGAAACTCTAAGCCTGTCAGTTATTAGCAGAGCAGGAAGGCAATTTCCACTTTTCAGAGACTTAAGGACAGATATATTATGGCAACAAAGATACTCTGTGACCCACAAACTTCCGATTTTGTTCCTGAACAAGATCTTTAACAATATTGCTAATGGACAGCAGAAGTTTGACTTTGATTTCACCTTCCTAATTCTAGGTGGAGCCAGGACTAAATGTGTTTCTTGGCAAAAAGCATTATTAGACTGCAAAATATCAGGTTAATAGGTGGTTAATTCATTATGAATTGATGACACGGATAAGCAAACTTCCTCTAATATGAACTAAGGCTTCCTGGGGCTTAAGAAGAAGAGAATCTTAAAGCCAAGAAACTTCCTGGAAATCTCATCATGGCTCTTTCTCTAGAATGTAAATATAATGAAAGTTATAGAGAATTAAAGGAAAAAAATATCAAAATAAGATATTTCCACCCCTCACTTTTGATAAAAATTGAGTTATTCACTTCAAGAGCACTTATTATCAATTGACCGACAAATTCACCCTGTAACCAATACCCTTCACCAGACAGAATATTTCTGAGAGCACAATGCTGACAGTTTGAGATTTGACTTTAACCTGAGCGTTGTTATGCTAAAGCTTTGTCTTTGAATCTCTGTCCATAGCCTTTCAAGAACTGATGACTGAAGTATGTAAGAAAATAGGTAAGTTAAAATGTTCTCACTATGACAATGTTTCATTATTCAACTGGACGGGCTTATAGGTGTTTGAAATATGCTGGTTTCTTCTTTCAGCTTTGTCTGCTACAGACCTGAAAATCCAGAGCACAGCTGAGGGCATCCGGCTGTACTCTTTTGTTACTTACTACCTGGATGATCTGAAAGTTAACTGGTCCCACAAGTAAGTAAGTGGAAAATTAAATGCTGTGTAGAAAAATCTTTCCTTGTTGGAGTTTAAAAAGTGGCAAAGACAACAGCAACCCTCTGTGTTCTCAGTCTGCTTACTTCTCAGATCTGATGTTGATGACTATAGTACAGAAGCACCCAGACCATTCCCTTCGTGTGAGTAAGCACCTTCCCTCAACACATGCAGGGGATGCCTACGAGCATCTGTATTTGTAATCAGGGAAGTGCCACAATTTGTAGACATCTTTACGACGTCATCACCTCCAGACGGTCTTGTTTGGACTTTCTGCTTTGCAGGCATCCACAGCCAGGTTCTGATTCTTTCTTTCTATACACAGCTGACCCATGCCATGGTTTAGGACAAAACTGAAGCAGCATGCACCAGGAGATACCAAATTTCCTGTTCTATGAGTTAGTGCCCAAGTTCCTTATTGTTGTTTATAGTAATCAGCATAGTTGGTCATTACCATGTTTCCTGTCCACCCTTGGAAGGCTTTGGAGACCTCAAGATCACTTTGGAAAAATGTATTTGAACTGAATTGAGCCTGGAGATCTGTTCTAATCCTAGATTTCCTCTGTGGAGTTTAGAGGGATTCCTTTCAAGTTCAGCTCTGGGATTAACAACAGCCAACATAGGTCTCTAAGTCAAACCAGTTCTCCCATTTATATTGTGGATGTTATCCTTAACCTCTGTGCTTCCTTGAAGTTTTCTGCTGAAAGAGAACAGCAGCCTGGCATGGAAATCTGACAGACACAGCCACCTTGAGCCCACACTTAGGGTGCAGCTGTCACTCGTTCCCAAAGGCCCGAGACCCACTGAACAGTGCGGCACTGGCATCCCCAGGAAGGAGCGGATACCAATGCTTGTTTATATCGTCCCTTCGGAGGCTATTTACAATATACCTGGCGCTGTTCCGAGCCACTTAGATGTAGGAATTCATTTACTATACCCAAACCTTCACTTCAGTAAAGAGGAAATTCAAGCAGGGGATCACACAGCTAAGTAGTCGATGGAGGACTGAGCCCAGGCAGCCTGGCTTCAGGGGACCCTGACATGGCACTGCCGCTGTGATCAAGTTGCATTAAAAATCTAGATTAACACTTAACCAGAACGGGGTCCCATAGGCAATCATTGCTGTTTTCTTTCTCTTTTTTTTTTTTTCATTTTTCCGAAGCTGGAAATGGGGAGGCAGTCAGACAGACTCCCGCATGCGCCTGACCGGGATCCACCCGGCATGCCCACCAGGGGGCGATGCTCTGCCCCTCTGGGGCATTGCTCTGTTGCGTCCAGAGCCATTCTAGCGCCTGAGGCAGAGGCCACAGACCCATCCCCAGCGCCTGGGCCATCTTTGCTCCAATGGAGCCTCGCTGCGGGAGGGGAAGAGAGAGACAGAGAGGAAGGAGAGGGGGAGGGGTAGAGAAGCAAATGGGCGCTTCTCCTGTGTGCCCTGGCCGGGAATCAAACCCAGGACTCCTGCACGCCAGGCCGACGCTCCACCGCTGAGCCAACCGGCCAGGGCCGCTGTTTTCTTTTTAAAGGGATTTATTATGTGGAACAGTGTTTTAGCTATTTATTTGTTTGTTTGTTTATTATTGTTATTAATTTCCTGAGTTCTAAAAAATGAAAAGTAAAACTGCAATGTAGAATTTTGGGGGTTTCATTCCTCTGTTCAATTTCTTTCAGAATACATTATAGAAAAGCAATTCTAAGTTAAAATATAGATCAAATTCCAGGAAATTTCTCTGTGGTATCTAAGGCATTTTAATATATCGTTGTGAAGAATAAGAGAAGATAAATAAGAATCATCAGTCAAAAAGCTTTAGACATCTCTAAAAGGATTACTTGTTCAAAAAAGTTAGAACGGCCCTGGCTGGATGGCTCAGTGGTCAAGTATGGGCCCAGTGTTTGGATGTCCCGGGTTTGATTCCCAGTCAGGGCACACAGGAGAAGAGCCTATCTGCTTCTCTACCTCTCCCCTTCTCACTTTTCTCTCTCTCTTTTTTTCTCTCTCTTTCTCTCTCTCTCTCTCTCTCCCCTCCCCTCCTGCAGGTTTGTTTAGAGCGAGTTAGCCCCAGGCACTGAGGATGGCTCTATGGCCTCCACCTTAGGTGCTAAAAAATGGCTCCAGTTGCAACAAAGCAAGGGCCCCAGATAGGCAGAGCATCACTCCCTAGTGAGCTCACCAGGTGGATCCCAGTTGGAGCTCATGCAGGAGTCTGTCTCTATCTCCCCTCCTCTCACTAAAACAAAAAAGAAAACAAAAGTTAGAACATTGAGTTTTGAACAAACTGCTTAGACTAGCAAAGCATAAGCTTCTAACATTATTTGGTCTAGTCACTTAAGTGAAATTTTGTGAGTCCTTGATTCAGAAGTCAAGGGCGGCCCTCACTATCTTTATGTAGGAATGCGACACAATGGGGAAAAATCTTGAAATGGGTTTTTGTCTTGACTTTGCTCCTGTTTCCTTGGATCTTAAGCAAGTTATTTAATTTTCTGAATCTCACTCAGTAATACCTGTTCTATCCCATAACACTGATGGACCCAAGGAAAAAATGAAACTGATAGTATTTTCTAAACCATAAAGTGCTTTACAAATTTAAGGTACTATATGCATGTTAGCCAGCGATTAAAGAATTCCAACATTTATTATAACAGAACAGAGAACTGTCTGTCTTTTCAGCTCTCTAAGACATATATATTGCTCAGGCTAAAGTCTATGGGTATAGATGGGTTCCTTTATCTTATATTTTATGGCATTTTTATTTTAATATCTTTTATAAAATTACTATATAAGAAACCTGCTGACTATTTATTTGAAAGCAGAAACTTTTTGGTGGTGATGTTTTTCTATGTTTTTTAAAGTTTATTTTGATTATTAAAACTATAAACATACTGTAATACATGCTTCTTTTAGAAAATATATTTGTAATACCATATTAAAAGTTAGAAAGTGTTTATAATATGATATTATTCATAGTTTTCCTATTCAGAATATGCACATTTTGGTGTGATACTTTGGTCTTTTCTCTACGCATAATTATTAATAAAATTAGGTAGTTTTGTCCAGTGCCTTTTTCTCTTTTTCTTTAAAGTGACTTTTAACATCAGTGAGAACCTCTACCTTTCCTTACCTCATCTATAATAGTGATATTTCTAGATCTTCAGATGATAAAACAAAGGGTTCTACGCATTTGTTTTTATTTTCTTACAAAGAACACAGTGTATGGACCTGCTTTGGACCTCCTCTAAAATACTGAGAAACTCACACCCAGGGACAGAGACGGTGCCTCATTCATTTTGGCAGCAACTCTGCTTTTCATTTACTCTCGGTCTTCCTAAAAGTGCGCACTTACATGTGCTTTAAATACCTTTGTGATAACTTATGCCAATAGATGCCAGCCGCAGATGAACCTCTTTAAGTTTGTTTTTTGACCAGCTTATAAAATCTGATTTATATTCATAAACATTTGCATGAAATATGCAATAACTTAATATGTACCTTGGTCTTTTTGCTTTAAAGATTCCCTTAGTTCTACAAATAAGTCCAAACAAAACAAAGATAATTAATACCACTAAGAAGTATTGAATTTGCAATCTGCCTGGGCCCCAGACTGCTACTGGGAGTTAAACGTGTGACTCTCAGACCCCACCCTCATGGCCACGCTGTGTCTTGGAATCCAAGTTTAGTGACTCAGGGCCCCTCATTTCTCTGAAGCAGTAGAACATGTGTGGATCCCATATTATTTGAAAACCTATAAAACTTTATGGTGAGACCATCAATAAGAGACAAAGTAAAAGTCAGCTGTGGATAAAAGCAAATAATAATAATGTTTTCTTTGATTTAAACAGTGGGACTGCCATTAAGTACACAGACAGAGTTAAGACTGGGGCCACTGGGGAGCAGATCTGGCTGCAAATCAATGAGCCCACTCCAAATGACCAAGGGAAATATATAATGGAGCTCTTTGATGGCAAAATGGGACACCATAAGACAGTGGATCTTTCTGGAGAAGGTAAATGGATATTCCACAGATTTGAACTTATTATAGAAGAGTAGGCTTTCTAAAGAGAATGAAGAGTGAGCTGTACTGAGTAGCTCAGCTGGTTAGAGACACCATCCTAATACACCAAGGTTGTGAGTTCAATTGCTGTCAGGGCACATACAAGAATCAACCAATTAATGCCTAAAAAATAGAAGAGCAAATCAATGTTTCTCTCTCTCTCCCTTTGTCTCTCCATAAAATTGATAAATAAAATAAATTTTAATAATAAAGGGTGAAAAGAGGTCATTACATTTGCCTATTGCAAGATATTTAGAGTTTTTGTTTTTGTTTTTTTACAGACAGAGAGAGAGAGAGAGTCAGAGAGAGGGATAGATAGGAACAGACAGACAAGAAGGCAGGAAGGGAGAGAGATGAGAAACATCAATCATCAGTTTTTCGTTGTGACACCTTAGTTGTTCATTGATTGCTTTCTCATGTTCCTTGACCATGGGCCTTCAGCAGACTGAGTAACCCCTTGCTTGAGCCAGCAACCTTGGGTCCAAACTGGTGAGCTTTGTTCAAACCAGATGAGCCCACACTCAAGCTGGCGACCTCGGGGTCTCGAACCTGGGTCCTCTGCATCCCAGTCTGACACTCTATCCACTGCGCCACCGCCTGGTCAGGCATATTTAGAGATTTTAATAAAGCAGTTTAAATTCAGCCGTGATGGTAGAAGCAAGAATTTCAATGGGTAGAAAATCATTGAAAAGTAAACATTACTCTTTCAAGATGCATAGAGAAAAGGGCAGATTGATTTACAATCATTTGAATAAGAACAAACACTGAAAAAACATAGCTTTAGGGTGATTGAGATTTGAGTGTATTCCTGGAGTCCAAGCAACCAGTTGAATGGGAAGGACGGAAGATGTGAGTGAAGGGGAACAAGTGAGGTATCAGCGTTCTGAAGGACAGAAGGTTGGAGATCCAGGGCAGAGGGGGAGTAGGTGTGAATAAGCAAAGACAAAAAGTGAGAAGAACAGAAAGAGGTTGGAAAAAGTGGATCCTGATGGCCTCAGATTTCTTGGTCATCTGCTGAGAGAACGGGGGTTCTGGAGAGACTGGGGAAGAGAAGAAAGTCACGAGAGACGTGGAAAACAGGCTTCTACCCAAGAACAGAGATGAGAGGTGATGTGCAACTACTAATTAAAAATTTAAAAGTTAAAGAATACACAATCATAAATAATAAATTAAAAACACCGTACCATTTCTCTCTCCTGGTACTATACTCTTCACCTTATTTATTGTTTCCGTAAAGAAGAAAACAGTCTGTATGAAGATACCAGAAGAGATTGGGGACTGATATTTTCTTCCACCTCTTCATGTATTAAAATGCAACCTAAATATGCAATAACTCTCAGTATTTTAATCCTCAGAGAGTCAATTCCTGATTTAGAGAACAGCCCTTGAACCCTGCCTGGGGGCGTTTCATGCTTGGTTTCTCAACCTCAGCCCCGCCCAGCCACGATGACAGGAAACACTTGCGGAGGGGTCTCTGTACGGAATGGAGTGGCTGTCCCCAGGGACTCCACCCTCCAGGCCACATTGTGCCTGGGTCACATCCTGCAGTGGTAGAGATTTCTTCTACAGTCCGTCTGATACTTTGAAACACATTAGGACAAGGAAAATAAAAAGTGGATAGATAAATTTAAAACTTAAAAAAAAATTTCTTTTACACTCTGGCCCATCAGAGCCTATTATTTAACTATCCTGCTCTCAAATCCCCATTGAGAAAAAGGTCGTGGATTGTCTACCAGCTGTGACATTGCCAGCAAACGCAGACTGGCTCACCCATGCCTCTCTCTCAGTGTGCTGTGGGCAAAAAGAGTACTGAGCTCTTAGCCTGGGTTAGCCTAACTAGTCTACCTCCAGAGACTTAAGGCCAGGCTTCATGCTCATTTTTTCCAACTGTCAAAGGAAGGGTGTGGACTAGTAATATATAAATATTTTCTTGATGTAAAATATTATGATTCCCAGACCACAGAGGCTCTTAAAGACAAGGTGAGAGAGATTTCTAAATGAAGCTGCCTTTTCACCGGATGTCTTCAAAGTGGCTTACTTCTCAGACTCAGGGGGAAAAAAAATTTATTTTAGAACTCTGTAGCTCTCGTTTCCTGTCTCATTCGTCTTTTATCTCCTCTCCTACACAGCAGAGAAGCATTGCTTCTGGCAAGAGTTGGCACACGCTGTCACTGCAGTAACTGCCTGTGCTCTTTAATATAAATAGATGGACCTGACCACGCAACACAGAAACATCTAACTGGCTAGCTCAGCGGTCATGACATGTGGGATGATTTAATAAGAGAAAAGCCTTTTTGAAGCTCAGGATGCTTATTAGACAACCAACTTTTATTTGAAACAGACTTTTATTTCCATTTCATCTTTGGTAGAGCTAATTCTTTGCCTTTCCGTTTGAAGGGTTGAAGGTCTCTCATGGAACTGAGAGCTTCTAAAATCCACTTTTTCATATTTTCTACCGAGAAAGTAGGTATTTGGTCTCAAGTCCATCAAGTTGTAGAGTGAACGCAGGGGTACGATGTTATTCAGAGTCAGCTTAGTTTACAACTGCACTGACCACTGACCTCACGCTGTGAATTCTGATCAGCCCCTGTATGTCGTCAATTCTGGGTGAGAAAATTCTAACTTCTCTTTTTTCCCCCTTAAAGCGTATGATGAAGCCTTTGCCGAATTCCAGAGATTAAAGTAAGTCTTTTTCCAGCGAACGCCATGCGCATGCTCAGGTTTCTCTGGTTTGCTGCGTCCCGCCCCTGAATGACAGAGTGGGTCTTGGCCCTGGCCGGTTGGCTCAGTGGTAGAGCGTCGGCCTAGCGTGCGGGGGACCAGGGTTCAATTCCCGGCCAGGGCACATAGGAGAAGCACCCATTTGCTTCTCCACCCCCTCCCCTCCTTCCTCTCTGTCTCTCTCTTCCCCTCCCGCAGCCAAGGCTCCATTGGAGCAAAGATGGCCGGGGCGCTGGGGATGGCTCCTTGGCCTCTGCCCCAGGCGCTGGAGTGGCTCTGGTCGCGGTAGAGCGACGCCCCGGAGGGGCAGAGCATCGCCCCCTGGTGGGCAGAGCGTCACCCCCTGGTGGGCGTGCCAGGTGGATCCCGGTCGGCGTATGCGGGAGTCTGTCTGACTGTCTCTTCCCGTTTCCAGCTTCAGAAAAATACAAAAAAAAAAAAAAAAACAAGACAGAGTGGGTCTTTCATTTCATCAAGTGCAGTCTAAACAGTCCTTCCCCCGCTTTGCTGCCCAGCAAAATGTCTCGCAGGCTATGCAATGCAGTCGAGGTCAGCTGCTCTGAAATAACACTAAGACCAAATTCTTCTTTGTATGTTTGTTTGTGTCTCTCAACCACAGACAAGCTGCCATTGCCGAGAAAAGTAAGTAAACCCCCTTCCCATTCATTCCCGGTATAGTTTCAAAATACGACATTTATTTTTCTATTAACTACAGATGGAGGAGAGTGAAAGTAGGGTTGTTTTTTTTCCTCTTTCCAAAAATAAAAAAGTTAGCTGCTCTACATGTGTTTTCATTTAGTCTGTTGAGTAAGAATGTCTATGAAAAGGTCTTAGGTTACAGTGTAAGACCATCACTCAGCTCCTAACTTGAGCTGACAGTCCAGAGAAATCTCTGGGCTGCAACTCACACCATAGGTTGTTAATCACTTGCAGCAGGCACGGCATAGCATTAAGAATCTCTGTAAATTTGACATCAGGTAAATCACTGAAACCGCTCCTCCAACAAGCACCGCACATTTTCCCAAGAGCCCCGTAGGAGAAAAGATGCCGGGGAGGTCATTGGGTCACAGCAATTTAGAGCTGGAAGAGATGTTGGAGCTCTTCTAGCTCCAGGTTTTTAAACTTTTACAAGCCATGGAACACTTAATTCTTACAAAATCTTCCACGCAGACCCAGTATATAAAATAGGTAAAGGCTGAGTTATCCTCATTGGCTCCCTGTCTCAGTACACCAATCCTGACCTCCGCTCAGGCCCCTCAGGGGGATCCATGGGTGCTGTGCACATAATGCACCCCTCCCCCCATTCTACATTAAGGGACTGAGGTCCACACAGCATTGTGATACGCTTAATATCACACAGCAAGTGGCACAGGGAACCAGATGTGGTGTACGGTACAGTGGAACCAGCAGGGGAATGCAGTCAACACTCAACGCTTTAGCCTGACTTCGTGGAGAAGGGAATTGTAGAAATATGAATCAAAAGTCACACATTAATGAAGTAGGACTAAAACTGAGCCTGTGGTAACTACTGCTTTAGTGCCAGAGAGGGTGACTTTGAGTGAATGGCGAAGGCGTCGCTCCCTGGGGCTGAAGCAGTTACACACAGAGCACATGGCTTGACTGGGGAGTCAGCCCTGGATTTCAGCACCTATGCTGTCTATGGTCCCTTAACCTAGACCAGGGGTCCCCAAACTACGGCCCACAGGCCACATGCGTCCCCTTGAGGCCATCTATCTGGCCCCCGCCGCACTTCCGGAAGGGGCACCTCTTTCATTGGTGGTCAGTGAGAGGAGCATAGTTCCCATTGAAATACTGGTCAGTTTGTTGATTTAAATTTACTTGTTCTTTATTTTAAATATTGTATTTGTTCCCATTTTGTTTTGTTTTTTTTTTTACTTTAAAATAAGATATGTGCAGTGTGCATAGGGATTTATTCATAGTTTTTTTTTTTTATAGTCCGGCCCTCCAACGGTCTGAAGGACAGTGAACTGGCCCCCTGTGTAAAAAGTTTGGGGACCCCTGACCTAGACAGTGGCCCTGCGTAGCGCTACCAAGAGCTAGTAGAAGATGAGAAAGGGATCGTTTGTAGGGAAAGCCTCAAAGGAAGCCCATGTCTACACGAACCTCCAGATCTCTGTCACAAAGCTTCCCATTATGCGACGTTTCTTAGTCATAGGAAAGCCCAGAGAAGAGGCCGCACAGAGCTCTCAGGCTGTCCACAGAGATCTGCTCTGCCTCTTCAGGCTGAGCCCCGTTGAGCTGCAGAAGGGCCGGGACTGAAAATAGCCATGAAAATTATAAAGCAGGTCTTGGCCCAACAGCGCGACCTCAAGCTGATATATTAGGCACAGACAGAGGCATCTGCACTCATGAAAAATATGTGTGAAGAAGAATTAACATTCAGCATCACTGGAACATTTTTTTTTTTATTTTGCATGTTAAAAGCAGGTATAAAATAACTGCAAGGAGAGGGAGAGTAAATTGGAAAATTGGTTCCCTAGGGTGGTTTTGTGAGTGTAAGCTTGACACTCCACATTTCAGAGATTAACCAGAACTAACTCTGCTTGCAGATCGCGCCCGGGTGGTGGGCGGTCTCCCCGATGTGGTCACCATCCAGGAGGGCAAGGTAAGCAAGGGGCACGCCAGTCCCTACTTCTTCCACACGAGGGACTTTTCCAGTGTCTCAGACTTCATTCCTTCTCTTAAGACGCATCCCACCGTCTTCATCTTATGCCTTGGCTGTTTATGCTGGACTTCAGAATAGCCAGAGATATAAGGTCCAAAATGTAGACATTTTTCCAGTCATCTTAATATTTGGGGCCAGGCATCAGTATGCAAGTGTGTGTGATGTGGGCACGTGTAGAGCACTTAGTATCTTTTCAGAGTTACCCTTTAAAATCATAAGAAGAGACCTGTCCAGGTGGTGGCACAGTGGATAGAGCGTCAACCTGGGACACTGAGGACCCAGGTTAAAAACCCTGAGGTCACCAGCACCTATTGCTGGCTTGAGCACAGAGATCACTGGCTTGAGCAAGAGGTCACTGGCTCAGCTGGAGTCCCCCCCCCCCATCTAGGCACATATGAGAAGTAATCAATGAACAATTAAAGTGCCACAACTATGAGTTGATGCTTCTCATCTCTCTCTCTTCCTTCCTGTCTGTCTGTCTTTCTCTTTCTCTGTCTTTGTCTCTCTCCATCTCTCTGATTCTCTCTAGGTAAAAAAAAAAAATCATAAGAGAAAAATGTTCAATCATAACTGAATGACAAATGTAATTCAAGGAACTGACCTCTGCCTGACCAGGTGGTAGCACAATAGGTAAAGTGTCAACCTGGGACACTGAAGACCCAGGTTCAAAACCCCAAGGTCACCAGCTTGAGCGTGGGATCATAGACATGACCCCATGGCCGCTGGCTTGAGCCCAAAGGTCACTGGCTTGAGGTCACTGGCTTGAGCACAGCCAGTAACATAATAAAATACTAGGAAATAGGAATACATTTTGGTAAAGCACCTTTGCAACAGCAGCAATTGAGTCGGGTTTGGAGGAGAAATAAAACAAAGAAGATGGAATTAGAAAATTAGTCACGTTATCTGAAACAGTCGTTAGGATTCTGCCACAGGGCTCTGTGACGCACTTGGACTGTAAATGTGAACAGGTGGCGATTTCTCTACTGAGACAGAGTTCAAAGTGCCACATGTGAGCAAAAGGCGTCCATCTGTGTTTACAAAAGCGGAAATGGAGATGGGGCTGGAAGCACACTCCATGTGGTTTTGATGATAAGCGTTCCTGAAGTCAGAAAGTCGATGCACTAAAGAAACTTTCTTAGGTTTGATTTCAAATTGTACCTAATTGACACAGGTGCATACACATAACAAGTTCAACCCTGACTGGGAACTTTATATTCTCCTCCAATGAGTCATGCCACACTATCAGAGCATCCTTGAAGCTGGACCATTCTACTGTATATCATTTCTTCCCTCTCATGAAACCTGTTTTGCAGGTGCTTAATCTCACCTGCACCGTGTGGGGCGACCCGACTCCAGAGATCTCCTGGCTGAAGAATGAGAAGTCCCTGGACTCAGATGACCACTGCAGCCTCAGGTTCGAAGCCGGCAAGACAGCCTACTTCACCATCAGCGGGGTGACCACCACCGACTCTGGCAAATACGGGCTGGTCGTGAAGAACAAGTATGGCTCGGAAACAAGTGACTTCACCATCAGTGTGTTCATCCCCGAGGAGGAGGCGAGGGTGGCTGCCGCAAAGCCTGAGAAAGGCAATAAGTCCAAGTGACCCGTCCCCGTGGGGGACCTCGCCTGGCCACCTGGTGTTACTTGGGCGCATACCGTTGGGGTTAAGTGTAAGGGAGTGTTTGTGTTTTCTACTCCTTATTTTTGTGCTGGCTTGAGGGGAAAATTGTCAAATCTTTTATTTGTATAAAAAAAAAGCACCACCTAACATTTTAATAGTTAAGAAAATGCCATTGGTAGCACAAATATTAGGAGATAGTATTAAGCAAAAGACAGAAAAAGAGGGTGTTAAATGATGGTCAGAGAGCAGATGAAAGTGTTGAGGAGCAGTCTGGATGTGGCTCGACTTTTCCTGTGAATTCTCACGGATTGCAGTTCTGCTCCGGCATCCTACGAAGGCAGAGGCTGGTGGTTAAGCAAACAGGTGTGCTTCGTGTGTTGTTGAGATAGTGGTGTGCATTTCTGTTGGCGGCCTTTCAATATGGAACCTTCTCGGTATTAATAAACAGTCCTCACACCTTTTCTCTTCTTCATGGCTGTTTCTGTCATTGAGGGTCTGGCGCTCGGGTGGGTGGCCTCTGCTGCATCCCTCTTGTCACTTCTTGTAGCTCGTTAAATTCCTTTGGGTTAAAGCAGAACCTTCATCGCAGGGTCAGATCAATCATCCAAGGTCATTGGAGGTTCAGAATTATGAAACTGCTCTGTCACTGTACTTCTGTTAGCCTACTGGACAATCACATTGATCCCATTGTCAAGATACCCAAAGTAATTGAATATAATGTGTCAATTAAGGCTAATAAGAGGGTGTGAGGTGTGTAGTGCTAGAACTGGTGAATTAAAGGAGCCCTTACTCTAAACTTAGAGAACAGCCTGCTTTGGGGTCTGTGTCCCCTTGCAGGACATGCCTACAGGCAACATTCTGCCTTAGGAAATTTGTTGTTCCCTCACCCCTGCTCTCATCCAACACACACACACACACACACACCACACACACACCACACACACACCACACACACACACCACACACACACCACACACATACACACACACACAAACACACACACCACACACACCACACACACACCACACACACACCACACACACCACACACACACACAAACACACACACCACACACACACACAAACACACACACCACACACATACACACACACAAACACACACACCACACACACCACACACACACCACACACACACCACACACACACCACACACATACACACACACAAACACACCACACACACACCACACACACACCACACACACACATACACACACACCACACACCACACACACACACCACACACACACCACACACACCACACACACACACACACCACACACACCACACACAATCACTCACATATCACTAGGGGAAAATAGTAATACTGAAAGAAGGTCGCCCCTCCTTCTTCCTGCCAGGAGTCAGGGATGGGACAACAGACTCCCTTACATAGTTTGCAGGGGCACCTACATCTCTCCTGTGCAAAGTTTGGGGCTGGAAATTGCATCTCATCTGACTGTTGCCGATTCCCGAGTCTAACCAAGTGACCCCTGCTGTTGCCATGACATTCGTGACATCGAACACTAGGCAGGAGCGAGGTGCTGTATTCTCACTAACAGGCATGGCAAATTGATGGGATCCCTGAGAGTCAACGGGACACTGTGGCGAACGCTGAGCTTAAGCGGTCTAAAGTTCTTCCTCCCTCAGCGAGAGGGCTCCCTCTAGACAAGTGGACCCAGAAAGGAAGAGGATGTCAGCAAGAGAGCAGGAGAGAGGAGAAAAGGGTGAAGCAGGGGGGATCTGCATGTCAAGGAGCTGTGCAGGTAAGAGGCCCCTAAAACTCAGCATAGAATCTAAACTCACCCCTCACGAGACAGCAGCCGAGTCTCAGTGCTGGGAGAAGGGAGGGAGGTGTGTGCTTGCAGAACTCGCTGCTCCATCCCTCCATTCCACGCCACTGGCTCCCCAGTCGGGGAGAAAACAAGAAGGATTTGGAATCCGATGAAAAACAATTTTAAAACAATGTGTTCTAAATTCTGAAATTTAGGAAATCAGAGTGGGCTATTACTACGATTCCTGCCATCAGGGAGAGACGTGATGGAACATGGTGACGGTGAGGGCGAAAAATGACTTTCATATTCATAGCTCTATAAGCTAAGCCCTCAATAAAATGGTTGTAAGAATTATTTCAGGCCCTGGCCGGTTGGCTCAGTGATAGAGTGTTGGCCTGGTGTGCGGAAGTCCCGGGTTTGATTCCTGGCCAGGGCACACAGGAGAAGCGCCCATCTGCTTCTCCACCCCTCCCCCTCTCCTTCCTCTCTGTCTCTCTCTTCTCCTCCCGCAGCCAAGGCTCCATTGGAGCAAAAGATGGCCCGGGCGCTGGGGATGGCTCCTTGGCCTCTGCCCCAGGCGCTAGAGTGGCTCTGGTCGCGACAGAGCAACGCCCCGGATGGGCAGAGCATCGCCCCCTGGTGGGTGTGCCGGGTGGATCCCGGTCGGGCGCATGCGGGAGTCTGTCTGACTGCCTCCCCATTTCCAGCTTCAGAAAAATACAAAAAAAAAAAAAAGAATTATTTCAGCCATTATAATGACCAAGCTAAGTCAACTATGATTTGATGGTTTAGATAAAAAGCTGCTGTTTCTATAGGGATAAAAGAACTGTAACTGTACATTTGTCAATTTAATGATGCGGATGGTCCTTTTAACGTACAAGAATTCATGAATCTGGGACCTGCTGAATGTGATCTATTGGTCACAGAAGATCACACTGAAGCACAGAAAGGACTCTTCAGAGTTTAGTTTCATAAAAGTAATATTTAATATATTAAAATAATAAATTAAAAAGTTTAGGTCTTTCTAAATTCTTGAAGTTTAACTTTAAAAATATCACTTTTCCATTTAAAAATCTAGCTATTGAAAAAAATTACTTTAAGAGTACTTTATAGTATAACTAAATTCCCTTTAACTTGTTAAACTGTACTTATAAATTATTTGCTTTCCATTTTAAGTACTACTATTGTCTGACTTACTAAACAAAAACTTTGCAACAACTTAAATAACTTTAATTACCTATAATATTAAGTACATAAATATGGACATTTTTGAGTTATCTTAAATGTACTTGTATATAAACTTGGTAAGACTTCAGCATAAAATTCACAATCATTAAACATTTTAAGTTAGAATCATAAAGCTGAGTTATTATGAGGATACATTTTTTAAACCATTATTAAGTATATAAAAATCAAATATGCACAGATGCCATAATGCAAAAATAATAACAGTACCTAGCTGCAGCCCTTATGACCTGAGCCTAGAGTTTTAATACCTATGCCAGAATGTGAGATGTGAGCTCAGATTGTTCAAAATGGTGAGCTGAACCCCAAGATCTCTGCACAAAGCTGGGATGCACAAAGGGTAGCCTAGTAAAAAAAAGTGGAAGGAACAGTAAAAATATCACCAACTGACATGGAGAAGCTCTATGTAAGCTTGTCATTTGCCTGGGGCTAGTTCTGGATACGAAAACAAAACTGATGATTCATGAAGCCAGTACTGAATACTTGTGGGGTTCAAATTTATAGCACCACATGGGGTAGAAACCCCAAGCCAAGAGTTCTCATAAAAATGGCTAATGTCTGGGATCCCAGAGAAGCAAATGTAAAACTGTCCTACAAGGGACTTCTGTGTCTGCCCGGAAAGGATTACTGTTATGGAAATTTTCCTCCACCATAAACAACTAGAAAATGAGGCAATATATATGGGGGGAAATCTGGAGCCTTGGGTAGCAGGCATACAGGTCTGTGACCCGAGAGAAGGGAAACAGTGATGAGAGACAATGATCCCTCCAACCTACTGCTTGGACAGACCACGCAGGCTGCAGTTCAGCCAAGGAAAACCCAAACGGAACCTGTCAGTCTCAGTGAGTTTAGGGGATAGAGACTGAAGTTCAAGGAGGGTGAACTGACTAGAATTTGGCAGGGGCCCCCAAACTTTTTACACAGGGGACCAGTTCACTGTCCCTCAGACCGTTGGAGGGCTGCCACATACAGAACTCCTCTCACTGACCACGAATGAAAGAGGTGTCCCATGGCCCTGGCTGGTTGGCTCAGTGGTAGAGCGTCGGCCTGGCGTGCAGAAGTCCCGGGTTCAATTCCCGGCCAGGGCACACAGGAGAAGCGCCCATTTGCTTCTCCACCCCTCCCCCCCTCCTTCCTCTCTGTCTCTCTCTTCCCCTCCCGCAGCCAAGGCTCCATTGGAGCAAAGATGGCCTGGGCGCTGGGGATGGCTCCTTGGCCTCTGCCCCAGGCGCTAAAGTGGCTCTGGTCATGACAGAGCAACACCCCGGAGGGGCAGAGCATTGCCCCCTGGTGGGCAGAGCGTCGCCCCTGGTGGGCGTGCCGGGTGGATCCTGGTCAGGTGCATGCGGGAGTCTGTCTGATTGTCTCTCCCCGTTTCTGCTTCAGAAAAATACAAAAAAAAAAAAAAAAAAAGAAAGAGGTACCCCTTCCAGAAGTGCGCCGGGGCCAGATAAATGGCCTCAGGGGGCCCGCATGCGGCCCATGGGCCGTAGTTTAAGGATGCCTGTTAGAGTATTAGAGAGGAGGGAGTTGTACAGAGGAGCACTGGACTGCCATGGAGGGGCCTCTGGCTGTGCTCTGCTCTGTGGGTGGTGGGGAAAGCACCACTGAGAAGTAGTAGGCCAAACAGTTCCTGGAGCTCACATAAGTTGGGAATAGTTCTTCTTTCCACTAGCTGGAATGAAAAGATTTTGTAATAAATGGAGCATCAGGTAGAGTGCTGAGAAGTGTCTCACCTTAGCAGTGGGCTTAATTCATCCTAAACTAAAAGCTGCTCTAAAACCCTGACAAAACTTAAAGGCAAACCTCAAAAGGATCAAAAATCTTCATAACTTAACGGTGTGTCAGAAAAAAGTGCAACACACATTAATCGAATACGTTTTCCGACAGTGTGACATTCATAATAGCTGACATCCAATAAAAAATTAGCAGCATACAAACACTCAAGAGAATGTCGCCAATCACCAAAAGAAAAGCAAATTAAAGAATCTGTAAAGTCCGGGAGAGGCCCTGACCAGTTGGCTCAGCGGTAGAGTGCTGGCCCGGCGTGTGGATGTCCCTGGTTCAACTGCAGTCGGACACAGAGGAGAAGCAACCCATTCCTCTCCCTACCCCTTCTCTCTCTTTCTCTCCCTCTCTCTCTCTCTTCCTCTCCCACAGCTATGGCACGATTGGTTTGAGCACATCAGCCAGGAGGCTGAGGATGGCTCTGTGGAGCCTCTACCTCAGCCACTAAAAATAGCTTGGTTGCGAGCATGGCCCCAGATGGGCAGAGCATCAGCTCCAGACAGGGGTGGCTGGGTGGATCCCGGTCAGAGTGCATGCAAGAGTCTGTCTCTCTCTCTTCCCTCCTCTCACTTAGAAAAGAAAAAGGAGGAAAAAAAAGTAAGCACGGGGGATGTGATGTATATCATGGTGGCTATTATTAATAATACTGTACCATATATTTGAAAGTTGCTAAGGAATAGACCTTATGTGTTCTCATCACAAGGGAAAAAATTATAACTATATGGAATGATGAATTTTAACCAAACTTATTGAGGTAATCATTTCATAATATATACATATACAAATCATCCTGTCGTACACCTAAAACTAGTACAATGTTGTATGTCAATTATATATCAATAAAACTGGAAAAAAATAACTTTATACACAAATATTGTAGAAGTGTCAAGAATTAGTTATTAATTTAATATTTTTTGAGCAGATAGTGAAAATTCAAAGTAATTTTTAGTCATTTCAACACTATAATCGCAACAGCAAATGTAATCATAATTTCAAAAGAGATGCTTAAGTACCTCTTGAAATATAATGACCTATATGTATATCAGTAATTCTTATAATTATGTAACTTGAAGTGTTTTTGCTAGTTTTATACTTATTAACCTGTTTAAGTGAGCAGATATCTAAAATCTAAAAAATTAATACATACTTGAGGGAAAAAAAGAAAAGTGCATTAATAAAAACAAATCCAGAAGTGACAGAGATGATAGAATTAGCAGAAATGGACATTCAAATATCTGATATAACTATATTCCATATTTTCAAGAAGCCTGAGGAGATAGTAAATATATTAAGTAGAGGCATGGAAGAATACGAAGGCATGCCATGTGCTAAAAACACGTTAATAAAGAGGAAAGCTTAACAGCAGCCAGAGGAAGAAAAAGAGAAATTACAGAGAGGAACAAAGGTGAGAATGGCAGAGACCTCTCGTGAGAAACTAGAGAAGCCAGAGAACCATGGAGTAAGGTCTTTAAAGTGCCAAATGGCCTGATAAAGCGTCAACCTGGAAATGCTGAGGTCGCCGGTTCGAAACCCTGGGCTTGCCTGGTCAAGGCACATATGGGAGTTGATGCTTGCAGCTCCTCCCCCCTTTTCTCTCTCTCTCTCCCCCTCTCTCTCCCCCCTCTAAAAATGAATGAATAAAATGAAAAAAAAATCTTAAAAAATAAAATAAAGTGCCAAATGAAAAACAAAGCCTCTTCTCTACCTACACTGATGGCAGTGTTCAAAAATTCAGGCAAAATAAAGACTTTATCTGACAAACTAAAGCTGAGCAATCCACTACTAGCAGATCTGTACTGGAAAAAAAAAAAAAGCCTAACCCGGCTTTGGCCCAGTGGATAGAGCTTTGGACTGGGATGCAGAGAACCCAGGTTCGAGGCCGGCCCTGAGGCCAGCTTGAGCGTGGGCTCATCTGGTTTAAGCAAAAGCTCACCAGCTTGAGCCCAAGGTCGCTGGCTCGAGCAAGGGGTTACTCGGTCTGCTGAAGGCTCGCGGTTATGGCACGTATGAGAAGGTAATCAATGAACAACTAAGGTGTTGCAATGTGCAACGAAAAACTAATAATTGATGCTTCTCATCTCTCCGTTCCTGTCTGTCTGTCCCTGTCTATCTCTCTCTCTGTCTCTGTAAAAATAAATAAATAAATAAATAAATAAATAAATAAATGTTAAAGAAACTTCTTTAGACAGAAGGCAAATGGTGTGAGATGGAAATTTAGATCAAGAAAGAATGAAAAATAGCAGAACTGGTTAATGTGTGAGCAAGTACAAAGTACATTCTTTTCATTTCTTAATGTCTTCTTCTTGCTCCTGAGACACCGTGCAAGAGGCAGCCTGGCCCGACCACTTCCCAGAACACGCACTCTTTCGCGCCAACCCTGGCTATCCCTAGGGTTCAAGGCATCAGTGCCATCCTCCGTCCCTCTAGTCTTAGTAAGTCCAACACTGCTCAGGGCTGAATCACCCGAAGGCTGTTACAGTGTCTGTGAGAATGGAGAGGAGGAGGCAAATTTCTGAGAGACATTTAGGAGCTCAATGTGAAAGAGCTGGGTGTCATTTGGAGAAGGGTTGAGAGAGAGGGAATTGATCAGAAGGATTCACTGACCTAGCTGCCAGGTTGAAGAACTGGGTGGATGGTTGTGTCGTCCGAAAGAGGAGCATCCCAGGGACAGAAGGAGAGGTATATGTTGAGGGTGGGGGGTTGTAAGTAGCATCATGGCAAAAACTCAGGGTAAGAAATTACTGCTTTCAAAAGATAGAAGCTACTGAAGCTGTAGGAGGGAATATGAGATAGATAGCCAGAAAGCAAAAGAGGATTATGTTTAAATGATTCCTGGGGTAGAATTACTAGAAAAAAACATAAAAGAAAAAAGTGTGAGTTAAAGTACTGGGAACTCTGCCATGTATTAAAAAAAAAAAAAAACACAAAAAACAACTTTCCATCCTCGTGATGCATTAATAAATCTACATTAGGGCAGCAAATGTTTTGTAATAGAGGAATTAAATCCAGTTCTCCCAGGCATATAATCACAAATTTTCCTTACTGCTGTAGCAGTTATGGAAACATTTCCAAGTATTATGTAGTGTTTCTGGTACAAAGTAACACTGTATTGTTATTAGTACAAACTGTATGCTCTGATTACTTCTAAGTAACCACTGTCATCAACTGAAAAAGTGATTTATGGTTTAATAGTACCACTGGCACAGTTTCAAGTGTTTATTGTGTTCTACTCTAGGCCCCTGCTTCACTTATCCACAGAAAGACAGTTAGATTACAGAATTTAGGAAAGATTACAAGTTTGAAACACAATGACCATCATGTTCTGTTTTAGATATTTGCATTTTGACCTTTACCTCAGGGCTTTTTAGATGAAATTGTTTAGAAAAAGTCTTAGATGATTTAAACCAGGGGTCCCCAAACTTTTTACACAGGGGGCCAGTTCACTGTCCCTCAGACTGTTGGAGAGCCAGACTATAAAAAAAACTATGAACAAATCCCTATGCACACTGCACATATCTTATTTTAAAGTAAAAAAACAAAACAGGAACAAATACAATATTTACAATAAAGAAAAGTAAATTTAAGTCAACAAACTGACCAGTATTTCAATGGGAACTATGGGCCTGCTTTTGGCTAATGAGATGGTCAATGTGCTCCTCTCACTGACCACCAATGAAAGAGGTGCTCCAGCCCTGGCCGGTTGGCTCAGCAGTAGAGCGTCGGCCTGGCATGCGGGGGACCCGGGTTCGATTCCCGGCCAGGGCACATAGGAGAAGCGCCCATTTGCTTCTCCCCCCCCCACCCCCTCCTTCCTCTCTGTCTCTCTCTTCCCCTCCCGCAGCCGAGGCTCCATTGGAGCAGAGATTGCCCGGGCACTGGGGATAGCTCCTTGGCCTCTGCCCCAGGCGCTAGAGTGGCTCTGGTCGCGGCAGAGCGACGCCCCGGAGGGGCAGAGCATCGCCCCCTGGTGGGCAGAGAGCGTCGCCCCTGGTGAGCGTGCTGGGTGGATCCCGGTCGGGCGCATGCGGGAGTCTGTCTGACTGTCTCTCCCCGTTTCCAGCTTCAGAAAAATACAAAAAAAAAAAAAAAGAAAGAGGTGCTCCTTCCAGAAGTGCGGCGGGGGCCAGATAAATGGCCTCAGGGAGCCGCATGTGGCCCGCGGCCGTAGTTTGGGGACCCCTGATTTAAACACTTCAGAAGAATGAACTGATATACTGTATTTTCTGATGTATAAGATACACCTTAATTTTGGGTCCTAAAATTTGAAAGAAAAAATTTATTACATAAATTTATTGAACACAAATTTTATTCATCATAAAATTCATACAACTCCTCATCACTGTCAAAACTCCCATTCATTATCTTGTCCTCATCTGTGTCTCATGACGAATCACTATCTTTAACAATGAGCACGAAAAGAAGTGCAAAAAAGCTGGAAATGCAAGTAAAAAAATCTACAACCACTGTAGAAGATGCACCCAGTTTTTAGACCCCACATTTTTTTGGAAAAGGATGTGTCTTATACATGGGGAAATACGGTATGTCTATTAAAATCTCGGTCTCTAAAATTCACATGAAAATTTCCATAATCACCTTGCTCATACATTTTACGTATTAATATCTAAGTGACTTTTCGTGCTATTTTTTTTACATACTTTATTGTAGTCTAGTGTCAAGAAGGGATAGGAATACAATACTTGTCATAAAGCTCACACACATGACAGCACATGTCTCCATTTAAGGACAAATGTCTTCATTCTGAAAAGGTGAGAGAACAACATACAAGTCAGTTTCCTTTGGTAACAAAATATACCCTGCCTTGAATAAATCATAAAGGAGTGTTCCCCTCCCTGGTCTTGAGTGTCATGGTCTCCCTTCCCTCTCCTCTCTATTTTAAAAAGGACAAGGAGCAAAACCCAGAAGAACAGGGCTTCAGCCTGAAGAGTTACTAGTGCTCACGTAGCACGTGAAAACCGCCTACTCCACTTGCAACAAGCTGGTTCTAAATGAGAGAGGAAGTGCCACCATTGAAGCCATGTCGCTGGGACTGGTCAAAGTGAATCGTTTCCTTTCAGAGACAGGAGATATGTCCCAGAATCAAAATGTTTTATTATGTAGATTTAATTTTGTTCACCCAGGTTGATCTTAGTTACCTAAACATACCTCCCTACTGAATATGCCCAGTAGCTGCCCATAGAAAGCCTCTCCAGTATGTCTCCATGACAACTGAAGCGTATATATTAACACAGCTCCGCCTCTATTCCCTTCTGTTCCTTACAGCTTTCTGTTCCTACCTAGAAAGGTCTAACCATGCCTCAGAACCCTCTTTGCTGTCAAACTTATGTCAATACAAGCAGCCAGCTCATGAGCTTCCCCCAAGGTCCAGTTCCCTTTCACCAGAATTTCACATGAGAAGCATCTCTTCCTCATACGTCCAAAACCAGGAACCACATTGCCAAGAGGAGCTTTTGGTTTTATTGAAAAGAAAACCGGGCAGAAGAAGAAGAAGAAAGAGAACAGCTGGTTACTGGGTCAGAACCAAGAAGTCTGACATCTTCTCAGGAGAAAGTTTCAGGCAGTGTTGAAGTAAAGAAGAAATGATGAAAAGAAAAAGAATTCCTTGTTTTCTTCTCAAATCTGACATAGAAGGCAATTACCTCTAGCTTATACGAATAAAAATACATCACTTTCTTACTCATTTGTTCATCCAACAGATACTGACTTAGCGCTGGTCTCGGTTAGGCCCCTCAGCCCAAAAGGCATCACAGTGGTAGGCTGCCCTCGGCCTCTGAAATTCCGTGTTCTGGCCAGGTTCATGTCTGGTGTAAGTGGAAAATCACAGGAAGCTTTGACCTCTGCACAGGCATTCCCAGAAGTCATGGAACTGTACCGGGGACAGAATTGTTTTTCTCCGACTCACTGGACAAGGAGAGAGGCGAGATAAGAGTTGCTCTGCTCAGTGTGCTGGTGCCCGAGAGGGAGGTGAGGGGAGAAAAGGGAGAAGAGAAGAGAGCATTTATTGGCTTCAATGCATAAAGAATTAGACTATTTTCTGTAAAGATTTTTAATTGAACCTTTTCTCAATTTTATACTTCTTCAGGCTTTTAATCAGAAGTCTTGTTTCTTATCTAGGCTACTTCATAGTTGTTAACATTTCATAAAATTGCTCTGTGCTTCTAGGGCTGTATTAAAATTGTTGACTCAAAATATAAGGCACCAAAGAAATAAAAAAGCTGTGAGTAAAATACGATAAACCATTTTAACTAGAATGGTAAAAAAAAAAAAATTATTTGTATTTTAAAATATGGTCACGCAAAAATCACTTTATCTTATAAAATAGAGATTTTTTAAATGATTTTACTTATTCATTATAGAGAGGGGAGAGAAAGAGAGAGAGAGAGAGAGAAGGGGGGAGGAGCAGAAAGCAACAACTTCCATATGTGCCTAGACCAGGCAAGCCCAGGGTTTTGAACCGGCAACCTCAGCGTTTCCAGGTTGATGCTTTATCCACTGCGCCACCACAGGTCAGGCCAAATAGAGATACTTTTATCTCTCTAGTTCTGCTAGCATCTGAGTCAATGACAGTTGAACAACTTTTATAAACAGAAAGCAGATTGATCTCCTGGAAGGCACAAAGTAAAGCTAATTTGTCCCATTTCCACATTACATTAATAATAAACTAAAATAAAGGGAAATGTTCATCACCATAAAGTTGAGTATTTTCAGTAAGTGTTCAGACCTTTGTTGATAAATAATTTAAAGCAAAAAATAAGTCTAGAGACTAGAAGTTAAAAAAAATACCCAAACACATTACTTGAAATGTTTATTACAGTGGCACATTATAGGGATACAGTTGTATATTATTATTATTATATTATTTATGTATTATAAAAAGACCTATTACATAGACATTTAGTTCTATGTTATTATTGTATTATAGTTGCATGTTATAGAGATATATACGTGATAAAGATTAGAGAAATTAAGCTCTCAAAAAATTACATAAGGACCTTAAAATAGTTAAACATTTGGAACTGCTTCTCATTTCTATGGTAGCCACAGCTACAGAAATGCCATGTGTCCTTTGTCAACTCAGGAAGTCTGTTACAAAGACATCATTCAAAAAAAGAGTCAAACTCTAAGAACTCCCTTTAAGCTGAAATGAAAAAAAAAATTTCAGAAAATGTTTACTTCTTTAACCTTAAAAGTTTAGATACCTAGGAGTGGGTTTGAAAGAAAATGGAATAGACGTAAAGGTACATTTCTTTTCTAATCTATGGGTTTTTTAAAATATTTTTTAAATTTATTTATTTATTTATTTTTAATTTTTTTTTCTGAAGTTAGAAATGGGGAGGCAGTCAGACAGACTCCCGCATGCGCCCGACCGGGATCCACCCGCCATGCCCTCCAGGGGGCGATGCTCTGCCCATCCGGGGTGTCGCTCTGTTGCATCCCAAGCCATCCTAGCGCCTGGGGCAGAGGCCACAGAGCCATCCTCAGTGCCCGGGCCAACTTTGCTCCAATGGAGTCTTGGCTGCGGGAGGGGAAGAGAGAGACAGAGAGGAAGGAGAGGGGGAGGGGTGGAGAAGCAGATGGACGCTTCTCCTGTGTGCCCTGGCCAGGAATCGAACCTGGGACTCCTGCACGCCAGGCCGACGCTCTACCACTGAGCCAACCGGCCAGGGCCTTAAATATTTTAAAGCCTACACTTACTTTACCCCTTTAAAATTACAGATTGAAAATCTGTAATTTAAAAAATAAAGATAATTAATTCAGGTAGTTGTTCTGAAGGAGGAGTAAAGAAACGAGATGGCAGCTAGAAGAGACTTGGAGTAAAAGTTCTCTAGGATGATAGATAAGAGAGTAAAGATGTCGATGAAACTGATTAAGTAGAGAGGAGAAAGTAAAGATGCAGACTGAAGCCCTTGAGTAGACAGGGAGGATGGCATACAGAGCACAGGTAGAGGTTTGGCTTTGCTTGGAGAGGGATCCTTCTCCTCGCCTCCACAGGGCAAAAGACAGAGAATGTGAGAACAGGGTAGGTAGCTACTGGTGAGACAATGAGGAAGTTCCTATCTCACTGTTTCTATTCCTGACTTATGAGGCTCAGTCATCAGTTGAAAGTGAAGATGCAGGATGAAGATGAAGGATTGGGTTACTTATCAAAAACAGAAAAAGGTATGATATAAATATCTTAACGGCCTGCCGTGTGGTGGTGCAGTGGAGGGAGCGTCGACCTGGAACGCTGAGGTCGCTGGTTCAAAACCCTGGGCTTGCCTGGTCAAGGCACATATGGGAGTTGATGCTTCCTGCTCCTCCCTTCTTTCTCTCTTTCTCTTTCTCTCTCTCTCTCCTCTCTAAAATGAATAAATAAATAAAGTCTTAAATATCTTAACAGAGCAGGAAATGTAGTATTGTTTTCAGGAAGTGTCAAGGGCCCATTTGAAATCTGTGCATTCATTTAAAAGGAGACTCATTAGTACAGTTGTGTAACTCTCTACAATAATCAGTGGCATATGAAAGAGATCCATACGGACAACCGACAAAAAGACACTACATGGAAATGTGTTCAGAATTAGACTTCATGGAAGGAAGTTTTGAACAGAAGATGTCAGGTGAAATTAGGAGCAAGAAGGATATAAAATAAGATTCTTCTGAATGGTTCCTCTAAGGCAGGGGTCCCCAAACTACGGCCCGTGGGCCACATGCGGCCCCCTGAGGCCACTTATCCGGCCCCCACCCCACTTCCAGAAGAGGCACCTCTTTCATTGGTGGTCAGTGAGAGGAGCATAGTTCCCATTGAAATACTGGTCAGGGCCCTGGCCGGTTGGCTCAGTGGTAGAGCATCGGCCTGGTGTGCGGGGGACCGGGGTTCGATTCCCGGCCAGGGCACATAGGAGAAGTGCCCATTTGCTTCTCCACCCCCCCTCCTTCCTCTCTGTCTCTCTCTTCCCCTCCCACAGCCAAGGCTCCATTGGAGCAAAGATGGCCCGGGCGCTGGGGATGGCTCCTTGGCCTCTGCCCCAGGCGCTAGAGTGGCTCTGGTCACGGCAGAGCGACACCCCGGAGGGGCAGAGCATCGCCCCCTGGTGGGCAGAGCATCGCCCCCTGGTGGGCATGCCGGGTGGATCCCGATCGGGCACATGCGGGAGTCTGTCTGACTGTCTCTCTCCGTTTCCAGCTTCAGAAAAATACAAAAAAAAAAAAAAAAGAAAGAAATACTGGTCAGTTTGTTGATTTAAATTTACTTGTTCTTTATTTTAAATATTGTATTTGTTCCCGTTTTGTTTTTTTACTTTAAAATAAGATATGTGCAGTGTGCATAGGGATTTGTTCATAATTTTTTTTTATAGTCCGGCCCTCCAACGGTCTGAGGGACAGTAAACTGGCCCCCTGTGTAAAAAGTTTGGGGACCCCTGCTCTAAGGTGTGATGACCATAATTTAACTTGATTAGATTCTCTAAAGTTTCTCATTTACATAATGAAAGTATAGATGCTCAGCAGTGATCTATTTAATATTTACCCTTGAAAAGCCCTATGCTTTTTTGCCTTATTTTAAATTCACACTTGATATGTTCTTTCATTTTTGTTATGTCAATTTGTCTCTTTAGATTATTGTGAGAGGTTAAAAACAGATAAGACCAATGTCTCCCAAGAAATTAAAAATAACACTTTAGCCTGACTGAGGGTGGCACAGTGGATAAAGTACTGACCCAGAATGCTGGGTCCCCAAGTTACCCCATGGTTGCCAGCTCTGAGCACAGGCTGGTCATTGCAGGATCACTGGCTTGAGCAGAGGGATCATCCACACGATCCCAAAGCCCGCCAGCTTGAGCCCAAAAGTTTGCTGGCATGAAAAGCCCAAGCTCACTGGCTTGATCAAGAGAACACTGGCTTGGCCCTGGTCAAGGCTCAAAGGAAAAGCAATCAAGGCACAGCTAACGGGAAAGCAACTACGAGTTGATGCTTCTCACCCTCTCTTCCTTCCTGTCTCTCTCTCACTCTCTCACTTTCAAAAAAATAATAACAATAACATTTTATAGTGAAGGACATTGGCTGACCTAGCAATGCCCTTAAGAAGCTTTTAGATATTTTTTTCTCTCTCTCTCATGCCTTTTTCATAATTTCTTCTGTTTACAATGATTCGTACAGACATTAAAAGTTTCTTATTTCTGTACTCAAAATAATTAAGATGACATTGTTTCCCTGGTTTATAACATTTTAGTGGAGCAGGGCAGGAAACAATGTAAGAGAAAAACTAACTTTTGCAAAGGCACTACATAAAGTTGAATATGCAGGATGGAATGCTAGCGGCCAAGGCCAGGCAGGTTCACGTTGGATTCAGGCAGACGGTAGAGAAACTGCGGAGCCGGAAAGCGTAGGGCCACTCCTATTTCATAGAGTCTCGCAACAGCAGACGAGCAAATAAACCACAAAAGTGAAAGAGCTGATAAACAAAGGAAAATCTGCTAGGAAACCCACACCTCACAGTGTCAGGGGAGCAATCTGGGAGAATCACTGGCCAGGGGAAGCACCTTATATAGGCTACACACACACATGCCTCTGCCACGTGCTCATGCGCTAATCAAGCAAAGTGCTTGCAGCTGGTAAACCTGCGCGCGGGCCTAACACAGCTGCCCCACACATGATGATCACTTTTTCACATATGCTAATTTGGCTTAGATATTAGGGTGGTAAATGATTTAGGCTCTGGAGCCTGCCGGCCTGGGGCCAATTGCTGTGTGTTAGCTCAGTGACCTTGCAAGTTACTTGATATTTTGGAGCATCAGCTTTTCATCTGTAACATGGAGATAATAATAATGCTTATCTAAAATTCCAAGATGGTGATGGAGTAAGTGGACGGACATTCCACTCGTCTCCTCCGAGACCAAACTGGAGTCACAACTAAATTTAAGATCATCCTGAAAAAGCAACTTCGGACAAAAAGAAGAGAAGTCTATAACCAAAGATTCTCAGAGGAAGCCACATTGAGACCAGTAGGAAAGGTGGAGACACAACACGGGCTGCCCTGCTCCCAGCTGTGAGCAGGGCTGAGCGTCTGGAGGGACTCTTTAACTGTAGGGAGGTTTTCCCTAAGAGGCGTGGCTTCCAAGCCCTAGGCCTGGTGTCCCAGGCTAGAGCACCAGAGCCTAGAAGAGGTGCCCACATAACATTTAGCAGTGAAAAGAGGGGAGGTTTCTGTCTATAAGAAAAAGACAGGAGCTCTCTGAGGCGTAGGCACCCTGTTAAAGGGCCAATGCAGAAAATCTCATTCACAGCCATTTACATGGGTGTTGGTCAAATAAGTTTGTGAATATGATATATAGGTTTGCTCGCTTATAGTTTTCATTAGGTGTGGGGGACAGGCTGTAAGCAGGCAGGATTGTTATACTTTAAAGCTTAGTTTTAAGACTAAGGCTTTCCCACCCTAAGTGACTTTGTATCCGAGACTTCCTTGTTTGTATATTGGATTAAAGGTTTTGATTTCTACACTATAAAATGGGGCAGACCGGAAGCTTGCTCTCTCTTGGTTCTTGAGATTAGCATTAGAGGAGAGAGCAGAGAAAGGCCATGTGGAGGACAGGAGAAGCAGCCAAGATGGCGGAGTGCTGAAGGAGAAGCCAGTTTGTGCAGAGTTTGTGCAGAGAGAAGGAGATGGAGAACAGAGGTGAATAAGGCTGGTGAGGTAGAAACCTTTGATTCTAGGAAACTCAGATAAGTCCGTGGCTTTGGGAGCCCTGAATGGAAAGGGAAGTGTTTTGAAGTGTTTTCCCACTGTGTGTATTTCTTGCCCGCAGGGTGCAAGCTAGGATAAAAATGATGGCCCAGCAGTTCTTGGCTCCGTTGTTTCATTACCGTCTATCCGAATCAAATGCAAACCTGCATGGGCCAGGCAGCTGTAATGGTGGCCGTGGATACTGGCCTTACAGTGGGGTTCAGGCAGAGGAGGGCTGAGAAGACTAGAGACTTGTGAGGAGACTGTGAAGTTGGTGGCCTCAGAGAGAGACACTGTGGGGGATGGCCACCAGAACCTCTGTGTTGAGTCATTCTCCAGTACTGCAGTTGCCATCTTTCTTGGGTGGAGCAGTCCCCTCTGCACAGCAGCAGGGGGGAGAACAACTGCCCCGCCCTTGGGAATATCTCTTGCCCCACCCTCTGGAGACTGGCCCCTGGTGAGAAATAAGCAGCCTTGACCAGGGAGCAAGAGGCTGAAAAGACTCAGGGAGTGACAGTGACTCCGTTTTCTGGAGTTGAGGCCGGAGCTTTTCCCGTCACTTTCCCGAGTCTATGACTGATGCTTCTGCCTCAAGGGAGATTCAGTAAAAACTGTCCTGATTATGAGGCAGACATCTCCGGGATTCAGAGCCCACACCCACCAGATTCCTAGTGGCTACAACCTACTGAGGTCTGTGAAAAAAATTCAGGACAGACTGACACCTGGGGCCCTAGTATGAGAGACACACCCACCACCTTTCCTTTACCCCAAATTGCCCCAGGCTCTAGACTCTACAAGAAGTTTTCTCAGAGGTCAAGCCCAATAAGCAGCCAGCAGACAGAAACAGCAGGAGGCGAAGCTCAGGGAACCTTGAGCCTTTTGCCAACTTGCCCCCAAATCCAAGGCTGATAAGCCTAGATGTACAGATTGGTCCTCCAATGTACATGTAAGCCCAGCAAAGGCAGCCACAAACTCTGGACTGCTTATAGCTTCAAAAATGTTGCTGAGGGCCAGTCACGGGCAGTGTCTTAAACTTGTATACAACAGGTCGCCTCTTATGATGCCCAGAACCAACACATCTAGTGGCTAGTTACAGAGAACATCAGAGCAGGAGACAACTACCCTTATTAGCAGCATATTTAAAGGTAGAGCTCACCAGGCACCAAACCCAGCTGAGGCAAATTCTGATTTCTGTGGTTAACACCTACACAACAGCTCGTATGCACTGAATGAGGTAGACCTTCGCAGTCAGTGGGCCAAAGTCCCAGATATCCTGCCATGCAGGACTCAGATCCACAGGGAGAAGAGAAAGAGGCTTAGAGCACAGACATTCAAAGTGTGAGTTCCTTGGAGCCTATTGTTGGGACCAGTTGAGGGGCTTAGCCACCTTCTGGAGAGGTCACAATCAGCCCCAGTGGAAGACTTTCTCAATCTTCCTCTCTGAGACCAGAGACTCCCTACTTGGAAGAACTTCTGCAGAGGGGACTGTTGGCGCCACCCAACCTAAACCTGCCACTCACTTGCTGTGAAGAAATAGAACTGGAGAATCCAGCAGTATCAGAGGGATTAGGCTCTGGAGTAGCAGCCACTTCCCCCGTACTGAGCTCCTGACCAAAAGACCCCTAAAGTAGGGGATCCCACAAGCATTGTCATCCTGACCTCAGTTGCCCTAACTCACCAAGCTTGCAACCTGTGGAAGGGTTGCTGGGGTGAGGCCAGTCTGAGCCCACTCTATAGCGGGAAGACCAGACAGCTAGAAGAGGAGGTGGAAAAGCTAAAAAGTGGAGGCAAATTTTAAGAAACTTGAGCTGTTTTACTGAACTGCTATCAACTTCTAAGCAGGAAGAAGTTGATCCTTACACATAGGTTGGCCCCTCCCACACACACCAAGGCACAGAAAATGCAGACACAAACAGTGAACAGAGCAGTAGCTCAAAACAGGTTGCCACAGTGGGTTACAAACAACATCTGACATCAAACCGTACCTGAACTCCATCCAAGAGGACCGAAAACCAACACTACCAGTCGTGGGTAGCAGATTGCACCAACACGAGACTCAACTAGCCATACAAGCAGCACACCGAAAGGAGAAGTCCAGCAGGCACCAGACTCTGCTGAGAAGAACTACACCTCATACAACAGACACTGCGCAGCATCTAATACATGTGATCAACATTGATCCTTAGAGCCAGCCTGAAAGGTTAACTCCACCCATTAAAGGGCTGATAGTATTCAAGACTCACAAACAACAGGAGGGTAAATATAACCCTCCAGAAACATTCCTCGAACAAGGAGTCAGTTGGCCTAGAGGTTAGTATCACTGAGCCCACCTTCCTCATAAAGGTGTCACAACAAATTTGGGAGGCAGAGCAGAGGTACCTAATACACAGACAAAATGGGCAGACAAAGAAATATGAGCCAAATTAATCAACAAGAGAAATCCCCAAAAAAAGGATTAAATGAAATGGAAGTAACCAAACTACCAGACACAGAGTTTAAAATAGTGGTTATTAAGCTGCTCAAGGATCTTAGAGTAAGAATGGATGATCAGAGTGAGAACTTAGTAAGCATTAAAAAGGACATTGACACCATAAAAAAGAACCAGTCAGAAATGGCAATTACAATATCTGAAATGAAGATTCCACTACAAGGAGGAATCAACTGCAGACTGGACAAAGCAGAGGACTGAATCAGCGATTTAGAGTACAAGATAAAGAAAAGAGACTCACAAAGACTGAGAAAACTCTAAGAGACCTCAGTGATAACATCAAGTTAAAAACATCTGCATCGTGGGGGTTCCTGAGGAAGAAAACAAACAAGGGACAGAGAACTTGTTTAAAGAAATGATAGCTGAAAATGTCCCTAAATTGATGAAGGAAAAAGTCATACAGTTCAAGAAGCACAGAAAGTCCCATTAAAGATGAACCCAAAGAGGCCCACACCAAGATACATCACATTTAAAATGCCAAAGATAAAAGGCAAAGAAAGAATACTAAAAGCTTCAAGAGAAAAGCAGTTAATTACCTACAGAGGAGCCCCCAAAAGGCTGACATTTGACTTCTCAACAGAAACACTTCAGGCCAGAAGGAATTGGCAAGAAATATTCCAAGTGATGCAAAAACAAGAACCTGCCACCAAGACTACTTTATCCAGCAAAGCTATCATTTAAAATTGAAGGAGAAATAAAGTGCTTTCCACACAAAAGAAGGCTTAAGGAGTTCATTACCACCAAACCAGTACAGTAAAAAATGTTAAAGAGCCTGCTATAAAAACAGAAAAAGAATAAAGATATTGAGAGAAAGAGGATTATGGGTTTACACAATAAAATGACAATAAATTTAATATTTATCATTTTAATAATAGCCTTAAATGTAAATGTATAGAGTAACTGCATGGATAAGAAAACAAGACTCATATATATGCTGTCTATAAGATATCCATCTCAGAACAAAAGATACACACAGACTGAAAGTGAAGGGATGGAAAAATAATATTCCATGCAAATAGAAACTTTAAATACTTACATCTTAAAAAATAGCCTTTAAAACAAAAGCTATAGTAAGGAACAAAGAAGGTCACTACCTAATGATAAAGGGAGCAATCCAAGAGGAAGACATAACCGTTGTAAATATTTATGAACCCACTATTGTATAGAAGAACCTAAATATATAAAGCAAATTCTGATGGACATAAAAGGAGAGATCGACAGCAATATAATAATAGTAGGGGATTTTAACAGCCCACTAACATCAATAGCTCGATCCTCCAGACAGAAAATTAACAAAGAAACAGTAGCCTTAAATGGTGCACTAGATCAACTGGATTTAATTGATACCTTTCAGAACCTATCACCCCAAAGCAGCAGAATATACATTCTTTTCAAGTGTTCATGGTACATTCTCTAGGATAGACCACATGTTAGGACACAAAACAAGTCTCAATAAATTTAAGAAGATGGAAATCATTTTAAGCATCTTCTCTGACCACACTGGCATGAAACTAGAAATCAACTACAATAGAAAAACTGAAAAACATTCAAGCCCTTGGAAGCTAAACTGCATGTTACTAAGTAATGCATTGGTTGACAATGACATCAAGGAAGAAATAAAAAATTTCTTTGAAACAAATGAAAACGAACATATAACAATTTAAAATCCGTGGGACATAGAGAAAGCAGGCCTGAGAAGGAAGTTCATAGCATTACAGGCATACTTCAAAAAGCAAGAAATATGTCAAATGAATAATCTAACCCTGCACCTAAAAGAACTAGAAAAAGAACAACAAATAAAGCCCAGAGGAAGTAGAAGGAAGGAAATAATAACGACAGAAAGGCTAAAAAATATATACAAAGGATCAATGAAACTAAGAACTGGTTCCTTGAAAAAGTAAACAAGATTGAAAAGCCTTTAACCATACTCATCACGAAAAAAAGAGTGGATTCAAATACATAAAATTAGAAATGAGTCCCTGGCTGGTTTGCTCAGTGGATAGAGCATTGGCCCAGCATATGGACATCCTGCGTTTGATCCCTGGTCAGGGCACATAAGAGAAGCTACCATCTGCTTCTCTCCCCTCCCTTTCCCCCTTCTCTCCCTCTTCACCTCCCACAGCCAGTGGCTGGATTAATTCAAGCATTGGCCCATGTGCTGAGGATAGCTCGGTAGATTTGAGCTGCTGGGTGGATCCCAGTTGAGGTGCATGAGGGAGTCTGTCTCACTATCTCCCCTCCTCTCACTTTAAATAAATAAATAAATCGTTTTAAAAAATAATCCTTATCTGTTAGAGTAGTGAGGATAGGATGTGTGTGTGTGTATGTATGTATGTATATATGGCACTTATTAAGACTATGCACTTATTATTATCCAATAAATTATATCCTTACTCAGAGAAGCCACAGACATTAGAGGTAATGCCCATTTGAATACTTATAAGAAATCTTTTAGGTAAAAATGTGATTTAATATATATTTAAGTGCTCTTTATTACTGTGTAAAATTTGAATTTCTTTTGCAAGTATTTTGCAAAATTTAAAAACATAAAAATGGTAAATCACATCCTGAGATAAAGACCCTATTTAGTTTAGTCAGTATCTAATGCTAATATATTTAGCACTTCTTTTTTTTTGAGAGAGAGAGGGAGAGAGGGAGAGATACAGGAATGGAGAGAGAGAGTGAGAAGCATCAATTTGTAGCTGCTTTCACTTTAATTGTGCATTGATTGCTTCCGCCATAGTACGTGCCTTGACCAGGGCCATGCCAGTGTTCCCTTGTTCAAACCAACAGTCTTATGCTGATGAGCCTACGCTCAGAGCCAGCAACCTCAGAACCACAACCTCAGCTTTCTGGGTGGATGCTGTATCTACTGAGCCACCACCTGTCAGGCGCACCACCTTCTAAAAAAAAAAGAACAATTTTAAAGAAGTAAAATATTCATCTTTACTTTATAACTTCTGCTTAATATTGGCCCTGCAGTAGGCATTCGTCATTTTCTCGCCAGTCCACATCCAAGCCCCTTTCTTATGTTCGGGGAAGACCCCACTATATGAATCTAGGTGGGAAAAGCCAGAAAGAGACCTTGTCTTATTTCTCTCTGCCTTGTTTTGGTATAAAATCTATGTTGGCTAAACAGAAAATGTAAACAGGAAGAAGAAATGTTTCACAACCAGGAAAGGGTACATGGTGAGTCAGATGTTTATGCTCTTTCCGACTAGCTCCACTGGAATAAACTGAGTACCTCTGGGAGAGTCACACAGCTTGCTCAGTTAGTTACTAGTTTCTGTATCAGTATATATCAAATGCAAATGAACTCGCTGACCTCACTGGAATGATGTAAGCATTAATCATTGAATAAAAATTAGAGTTATCCACATAAAACTGTGCTTCTATTGTATACTAAATAAATAAACTATGTTTAACTCACAGTTATCCCATTATAGGTATTTTAAATCTGTTTAGTTAAAAGTCCTAGAAATTTATATACTATATATTATCATAAACATTCATTTATTCTATTCTTCATATAATTATGAAAGTATAGCAAATTTTTTACTATGCATCCAATTTCCATAATTCTAGTTTCTGGACATTTAGGAAATCTTTTTTGTTCAATCTTCCCTTTTATTTGAGAATATATTTAATAGTTACCACTTTCTCTTTTTTTTTAACCTTTAATTAAAGTGTGTATTTCCTATTATATTATTCCATATGTTTGTTTTTATTTTTCTTAAGGGGCTTCTATAAATTCTGCTCCCGTGCTTCTTTTTTTCCTTAAATAGAGGCATTGCTTACCCTCTTGAAAAATGTGAACTAAAATTTTCCCATGATTCCTGTAATTATTACAATAGTTCCTACTTATCACCAGGGGCTACATTCCAAGTCCCTCAGTGGATGCCTAAAACCAAAGATAGTCTTGAACCCTGTATCTACTATGTTTTTCCTACATATACATACTTATGATAAAGTTTAACTTATAAGTTAAGCACATCAGAGATTATCAACAACAATAGAACAATTATAACAATATACTGTAATAAAAGTATGTGAATGTGTTCTCTCTCTCAGAATACCTACTGTATGATCCTCACCCGTCTTCCAGGAGTGGCATGAGATGACACAATGCATTGTGATGAGAAGAAGAGAAGTATTCAGTATGGCACTCAATTTTAAACTTATGAATTGTTTATTTCTGGAATTTTCCATTTAATATTTCCTGAAATCACAGGAAACAAAAACTGCGGATAAGGAGGGACTACTGTATTCCAGTCTCCTTCCAATGTTCCAACCCAGCTCTCCTAAAATACGTGATCGAAGGTTGGATGAGTCAACCCTACACATGTTTGCAGACATATATCACATTCAGAACACACACATTCATATATACATATCACCTCTCTGCTTTCTGCTGTCCCTCCCACTTTCATCTACTTCTGACATTTTTGCAAAGGGTCATGATAACCACTAACTACAACAGACCAAATCCCCCCACATATGTGTGCCTCTCTAAAGCCATGGTGATTTATGATACTAAGTTTCAAAGAAATATCAGTAGTCTATTGACCTGACCACCATATTGTGGCTTTTACCAATGAAATGAAACAAACAAACAAAAAAAACATTTCATTAGAAGTGTACTAAATTCGGAAGACATTTGAATGTTTAGCAATCTTTTCAAACTAAATACTGCATGTGTGGGAGAGATACAGATGTATCTCACTTCATTTCAGATTGTTGTATGCTCCCCAAAATTTGACCATTAAAGGAATTTTTGAAAATGAAGTTTAATTCTTTGAAAATCTGTCTTGAATCTTTTTTATGTCAAAGGATCTTTTTGACATTTGAGCCATAAACCACTGTGTTATCCTATTTTTCTTTTTATCAGCATAGATTTTAACCTTGAACTAAAACTACATTGAGCGACCTGTGGTGGCGCAGTGGATAAAGCGTCAACCTGGAAACGCTGAGGTTGCCAGTTCAAAACCCTGGGCTTGCCCGGTCAAGGCACATAAAACTACATTGAGCTTTCAGAAGTTTGTTTAGTGGCTTAACAAACAGGTATTGAGCACTGTCTTAGTCAGTTCCAGCTGCTCTTACAGAATACCATAAACTAGGTTGCTTAAACAACCCAGTCCAAGATCAGGGTGCCAACACGGTCGGGTTCTGGTAAACATGCTCTTCCTGGTTTTCAGACAGCCACCTTCGTGCTGGTCCTCATGTGGCGGAGAGAGAGAAAGATCACTCCACTCAGTCCACAATAAATGCCTACTCAGTGCCAGTTATACTGCTCTCTGCTAGGTGCAGAACAATAACAAAATAGACAAGGCCCTGCCCCAAGGGGCGTACAACCCAGCAGGAAAGAGAAATGACAAGCAAACAGACAATTACAGAAGAAGATAAGCAAGTGTAGAAAAGATTAGCAGTTAAGGTCTCTGAGAAGGGGCCATTTGAGCTGAGGCCAGAAGGCTGGAAATGACCAGCATGTGAAGCGTGGGGGATGGGTATTCAAATATGACTTAGAGTAAGATTTTGTAAGTACAGGAGCAAAGTAAGGCTGCAGGTAGAGCCTTCAGTTGAACCTGGGTTTGTCTGAAACACTTAGGAGAGAAAACTGGAGAAAGCCAAGGTCTCGGCTTAATGTTCTAGTTCTCTTGCTTTTATAAAAGATGAAGATAGGGGGGTATTTTTTTTTACATAACAAGAAGTTCTAAGGCTCGGAGAGCAGCCTAATGATGCTGTCAAGGACCCAGAATCTCTCTATCTTTCTGATTACTGGTGATAACTGTGTAAAAGTGTGCAGACATTGATAACTACCTGTTATTGTCGTGATTACCAAAAATATTTACCACTTAAATTTCTATCCTAAATGACAAGGCTGCAAATAATTAAAGAACACATTTTTGGTCCTTGGGAGAGTTACAGATTAGCTGAATGAACTAGAGTTGAATATAAAAAGATCAGTAACAATGCAGATTACTGTAGGTTTGGTACCAAATGAATGGTTACAACAATGTATGTGCTCAAAGTTACAAGTTTGGAGAGGTAGTATTACAGAATGTATTAACCCAGAAAGAGCTTTTAGAGACATATAATCTAAGTACTCATTTTATAGAGAGGAGTAAGAGGGTAAGAGACATGAGGCTGTAGGGGAGGAAGAAAATTTCCTCTCCAACAAGATTCTTTTGACTGGTCTAATAATCAAATAGACATGAGACAAATAAGACAATAAACTCAAATTTAGTACATATGTATGGGAACCCCTCCTCATTAGATAGTCAGAGATCCGCCCCATGCATAAGAGGTTCAAAGACAGAAAAGGAAAATGAGTATATACGACATTCTGAGTTGGGATGGGGTTAGATGCCTTGGCGGCTTCAAAGGGTCATTGCAGGGAGAGCACATGTTAGTTTGCCCTGCTCTATAGATAGAAGGAGGTGATCCCTGATCATCTCTTACTCTGGAAAAGGCCCCCCCATTTCAAGTTCTTAAAGGAGGGGTAGAAATTTCTCTTGAGCCCACAGATAAACTAGCCTTTAGCTCAAAACAACCGCATATCACAGAGGCACATCTTGTGATGGCTCTTTCTGAAGCCTCACAAAGCAAATTGTTCGACTGAGATAACATTTTTTTTTAAGATTTTATTTATTGATTTTACAGAGAAAAGGAGTAGGGGAGCGAGAAGTGTCAATTCATAGTTGCTTCACATTAGCTGTTTCTTGTTTGCTTGTCCTGTGTGCCTTGACCAGGTAAACCCAGCGTTTTAAACAGATGACTTCAGCAACCTCCGCATTCTAGGTCAACACTATATCCAATGCGCCACCACAGGTCAGATTAGGGTGATGAACCTTAATCTGTTGTCCTTTCTTCATAGTACGCTGCTGCCAATGGCTACCAAGGAAGACTTCCTGGAGGAGGTGGACTTTAAACTGAGCCTGGGAGGGAGGGCAAAATGTAGACAATTAGAAGCAGAGAAGTAGAGCATTTCAGGTAGGAAGAATGTCATGCTAAAAGCTGTGGGCCTGGGAATGAGTATAAGATTTTCCAGCAGTGATGAGGAAATGAGACTGACTAGTATGCAGAAGAAAGAATAGGGCGACAATGTTGGAGGCAAAGGCAGCAGGCTCTGTTCTAGCTGGAGACAGGGCTAGGGACACTGCTCACTGTCATGCACATTTCTTCCCATACTTGTATGGCACAATAGCTATAAGGATCTGCTCACTGAGTAAATCCATCTCTGCTTTTACTTAAGGCCATCTTCATCTATTTGAGAATCACATATTTCTTACCTTCCCTTCTGCAATTTGTTCTACACAGTGTTTGATAGTACTGAAGCAATGGTAACAAACTAGCCAAACTAGCAATGTCTACATATAAATAATCACATTAAAAGCCTTAAGAGCCTGACCAGGCAGTGGTGCAGTGGATAGAGCCCCAGACTGGGATGCGGAGGACCCAGGTTCGAGACTCCAAGGTCACCAACTTAGCAAAGCTCACCAGCTTGGACCCAAGGTCACTGGCTTGAGCAAGGGGTCACTCAGTCTGCTGTAGCCCCATGGTCAAGGCACATATGAGAAAGCAATCAATGAACAACTAAAGTGTCACAATGAAAAACTAATGATTGATTCTTCTCTCTCTCCATTCCTGTCTGTCTGTCCCTATCTATCCCTCTCTCTGACTCTCTCTTTGTCTCTGTAAAAACAAATAAAAATAAAAATAAAAAGCCTTAAGGGAGCTACAAATAAATTTCTTTGCCATTCAATGAAATGAAAGGAAAAATTACTTCCAGTTGATGAGATCTGAGAAGATTCTTGGTGAGGCAGCACTCACACAGAAACTGAAAGAATAAGTAGAATTGAGGGAGCAGGAGAACATTCCAGAAAGAGGGAGTAACTTGAGCAAAACTGGGAGGCCATAGGTAAGAGGTCAGGAAGTGTATCTAGTTAACATGTGGGACCAGAGGATGGATGAAAAAAATGGGGGGTGAATGGAAGTATTAGAAAGACTGGTGTAGGTCACCAAACCATTTCTTTAGGGTCTCATTAATCTGAGGATGAACTGTAGGGGTGACTTGCTAGTGTAAAAACCAGCTTGCTCGGTTGTCTCAGAAAACTTAGTCCAGACATTCAAAGGCCTGGAGCACTGATATCTATTGAGACTTTAAGTTGGGGAATAGTTGGCTCCTAATAACTCTATCAGTTACACCCAAACATCCTATCAGTTACACCCAAACATCCTCAGTTTCCACTCCCTAACAGTGATATGGAACAAATTTTAGCAAACACATTGTCAGGAGGCTTCACTAGGTACAGTTTAGGAGGGCTGGGGTGGTAAGACTCCGAAGCCAAGGGGGCTAGCTTTTCAGGAGCCTTCTATTTCCAAAACAATAACAACGTGAAACTTCCTCCCTGACACCGAAACAGAGGAGGTAATGAGATGTCAGCCTGGCACGCCCTTCTGTACAGCAGTCTAAAATTAGACTCAAATCTGAGAACAGGAGGACAGATTAAGTGTTTGTTTCCGATGTAAATTCCACATCCCCAGCCTGAATTTCCTTCAGCATCTTGTAGAAGCCTTTCAAAGCCGCCCCACGCCCCAACCTCATGACAGCTTGCATCTTCTTCTAGATCAGCGGTTCTCAACCTGTGGGTCGCGACCCCCGGCGGGGGTCAAACGACCAAAACACAGGGGTTGCCTAAAGCCATCGGAAATCACATTAAAAGCTTTAAGAGCCTGACCAGGCAATGGTGCAGTGGATAGAGCGCCAGACTGGGATGCGGAGGACCCAGGTTCAAGACCACGAGGTCACCAACTTAGCAAAGCTCACCAGCTTGGACCCAAGGTCGCTGGCTTGAGCAAGAGGTCACTTGGTCTGCGTATCCCCATGGTAAAGGCACATATGAGAAAGCAATCAATGAACAACTAAAGTGTCGCAATGAAAAATACATTTCCGATGGCTTTAGGCGACCCCTGTGTTTTGGTCGTTCGACCCCCGCTGGGGTCGCAACCCACAGGTTGAGAACCGCTGTTCTAGATTGTAGACACATGGGGCTGGCTTTTCCCTGCACAGAATCATATTAGAAAATTCCAGAAAGTTGAGGAGCCATGAAATCCAGAAAGAATGGTGGTTGTTTGGTGGGTGATAGCAACCCTTCTGGAGAAGGTTTTTCTCCACACTTCCAAGCTGCTCGTGTTGCTAATCTGTGGGATAGTCAGTTCTTAAAGCTGATTTCTGACTGTGTGCAGAAGCACGGGGTTCTCTCTTACTGTTTTTCTCCTTGCTGCTGTGGTGGCCCCAAGATGTCCCTCCGTGGTACAGATTGTTTTGAGCTAAAGACGACTTTAGCCACAGGCTCAAGAGAAACTTTGACCCCTCCCTTAACTACCTAGAACAACTTGAATTAGAGGCCTTGCCTGTAAGTGATTATCAGAGATAACCTCTTTTGACCTATCTAAGGGCGGGCAAACTTCTATTCACTAAACACCTGCAGTTCTCATCATCAGCAGTGACCCTGTGAAACTCCCAAGGGACTCCCGGATGTGGGGTCTCTGACCGTCTCATGTATGTGGGGTTCCCATTCATATGTATGTATTACATTTGGTTACTTTTTCCTGATTATTAAACCAGCCAGAGAACCTGGAGGGAAGAGGAAAGTTTATTCATCACCCACACTGCTCTGTTTGTACCCTGTCTTCATCTTCAGCTTAAACAGAAAGTCTAAGGAGCCTGCAGTGTGTTTTGGAAGGGAGGGTGGAAAGAGAGTGGGACATGGTGACTCAGAGTGAAGGGCGGTTGGAAATCGAAGTTGTTCCAACAAGGAAACATTTGAGAATCCCCTTTTTCAGGCTGTACCTTTTCTTTCCTCCTGGACTCTCTGAGACAAGTGCTGCATTTTTCTCCAACTACCAATCATAGACTCAATTGGGCCATCTCTGAGTTCTAAAGTGGTCTGTTTCCTCATAAAAGTTTGTGGAGCGTGCTTAGTGACTAACCAGCTCAAGATTAGCTAATTACTTAATAACTACATACACTTTATACTTGCTATTTATTTAATAAATTCTGGGGATTATTACTTAATGACAAAAGACTCCACCAGTGAAAACACTGAAATAATTTACAGAGCCATAAACTTTCTCCTGGTTTTTCTAACATTGGAAGAGATTTGTCTATCTCTAGTGTAAGGTATTTTCCCCGCCCAGGAAGAAAGAAGGGCATATTTACCAAGTGTGGAATAGCAAAAGCTTTATTTAGTAGAGCGCATCCCGGACAAGGTTCTCTGGTCCATAAAAGGGGCCAGAGAAGTCACGCAAATTCTCCAGCATGGGGGTCATTTATAGGGTCAGTAGGGTGATGGCAAGTTGATATGACATGGTAAAATTTCATTGGCTGACAGACAGTCTTTCTTTTTCAAAGGGCTCCAGAGCGTGTCTTTTGCGGGGCATAATGTGGGCGGTTCCAGCCAAAGTTCCAAGGCCTGGTTCTTCACGTGACCTTAATCCATTGCCAACCGACCTCACATTCAACCTTTTATGTTAGATAGGGGCGCCGCTATTTGTCTGGCTACTTCTGGTTAGGGGTGTCGTAGGGAAAGGAGGTCGGAAGGTGGTGGCTCTGAGAGGAGTCGCATATATGGGTATAGGAACATCTGGTTGACCGTGACTCGAGAAACCTCACAGATGCAGCCCTGTAGGAATCTAAAAAAGAGGAGCAAATACGAGTAATATGCTGATAATTAGAAGAGGACCTAGGATAGGGGCAGCCCAGGTGAGGATGGGTGGCTGCCACCGGGAGTTAAGCCGGTTGTAGGAGGAGAGATCCTTGTGCAGTTTCTCTTGTAGACGGTTGAGGACATTGATGCTTTCTTCCATTGGACCAGTCTCACTGAACAGCATTGCTCCCTGCTTTAGCTCACTCTGGTGGCAGGTTCCCGGTGGGAGGGACAGGAGCAACAGGAGGATCTGCAGGGCCCAAAGTTTTGGTGAGCTGGAGACAGGTGGGGCCCAGTGGTTCCTACTGCCAGCAGTCCTGTATGGGGGCAAGCTTGAGGCAAGAGACATGGTACCAAGGTGTTTGCCCTAGAAGTTTGGCTGCAGTAAAAGTAGTCAATATTACCGTATGAGGTCCCGTCTACTCCTATAACCAAGACCTATGAGGGAACTAGAGGTTCAGAGTGTGATGGCAAAACAGAGAAGGTAGCCCCCGTCCGTGTCCACAAGAAATGAGATGGACTTACCCGCTATTTGCAGCATTACCCTGGGCTTGGTGAGGGTGATAGGGGTCTCTGAGTCCGGGTCGCATCAGTCCTCCATGAAGTTTAGGAGTTTGAGTGGTGGGCCCGCCTGGCTGGCTTGGCCTCCTACTTGGGTGGCTTGTAAGAGCCTGTTGCCCAAAAGGGGCAATTGCTCCACCAGTGACCAGGCTGCTTGCAGTCAGGGCAGGGCTCAGTGGGCGGCCGCGGGCAGGGGCACTGCCGGGCCCAGTGACCCTCTTGCTGCATTTAAAGCAAGCTCCTGGTGGGGTTCCACTTTGTGGCCTGGACTTGGGTCAGGCACCTCCTGTGCCTTGCCCCTGTTGCTCTGCTGGCCTCAGGGCTGCCACAAGAGCCTAGATTTGGAGAGTTACCTTCTGCTGCATGCGGGCCTGGCGAACAGCCTCAGCCTTTTTCTACTAGCCACGACCATTAAAAACTTTAAATGCCATGTTCACAGGTCCCGGATATGGGTTTCGGGGTGAGAATAAGAGGAGGGGGGCTCCTGGGGAGCCCGGCACCCAGATCCAGCCAGAAACACAGGAACCAGAGGCAGGACAAGGCCAGGCCTTCCTGCAAGAAGATCTGGGTTGGACCATGGGGTCAGGAGCCCTGAAAACCTGTGTAAGGGCCAATGGCTGGCGGAGGAGGGCCTGACAGGGGAGGCTTAAGAACCCAGTGGAGAAGGGAAAGGTTCCAGGCCGGCCGGGGAGGGGGCTTCCTGGAAGGAAGAAACCCGAGCAGAAGAGGTCCGCAGAAGGACCAGAGAGGGGTGCTCCCAGGGGTCGGACAGGAGGGGGAGAGAACTAGGGGTCGGCGAAGAAGGAAAGATCAGGAGTGGAGAGTTTAGTTGGGTTTCTCTGGCCAAAAAGGGCCTGCACCGTAGAACATGCAACACAGAGATTAGGTCGGGAGCGCAAATACTAGAAGCCCTGAATGTAAGGGATCTCCAACCATTTCCCAGTTTCTTGGCAATAGTTAAATTGGTGAAGGTGTTAAAATCAAAAGTCCCTTTAGGGCCTGGCCGGTTTGCTCAGTGGTAGAACGTCGGCCTGGCGTGCAGGAGTCCCGGGTTCAATTCCTGGCCAGGCCACACAGGAGAGGTGCCCATCTGCTTCTCTCCCCCCCTCCTTCCTCTCTGTCTCTCTCTTCCCCTCCCATAGCTGAGGCTCCATTGGAGCAAAGTTGACCCGGGCGCTGAGGATGGCTTAATGGCCTCTGACTCAGGCACTAGAAGGCTCTGGTTGCAACAGAGCAACACCCCAAATGGGCAGAGCATCACCCCCTGGTGGGCATGCCGGGTGGATCCCAGTCGGGCGCATTCAGGAGTCTGTCTGACTGCCTCCCCATTTCCAACTTCAGAAAAAAAAAAAAAGGCCCTTTAGGAGGCCACCTGGTTCAATTATCCAGTGGGTATGGTGGCTGGGCCACATTGGAGATCAGTTTCTTCTTCTTTAGGGAGGGAGAGATTCTGGATAAGGCACTCCAGGAGTGTCTTTTGATTCCTGTGCCTCTATGGCCATCCTCAGCCCTCCGAGTGATCAGAGATGAGAATTGGTGTCCCGCAACTCAAACTCTGGCCACCAGATGGTTAGGTAGAGTGGGTGTGTCTGGGACGTCTCCTCGAGCACACACTCACTCGGAACGAATAAGAGGTCCCTGACACAGCTGCAACTATGGACAGGGAGTCTTGGTGGAAATAACTGAGGGGAGGCTGGAGGCAGGGGATTTACTTCACCATGTGCCGAAGTGGGTGGAAAGTCGGAGGTCCTGGTTCTTCCTCGGAAGGGAAGGGGAGAGGAGTGGTCCTTTGCAGACTTTAAGCTCCTCCCGGGTTTCGGCACCAAATGTAAGGTATTTTTCCTACTGAGGAAGAAAGAAGGATATATTTACCAAATGTGGATAGCAAAAGCTTTATTTAGTAAGAGTGCATCCCGGACGAGGTTATCTGGTCCATAAAAGGGGCCAGAGAAGTCACGCAGATTCTTCCCCGTGGGGGTAATTTATAGGGTTGGTAGGGTGATGGCAAGTTGATATGATGTGGCAAAATTTCAGTGGCTGACAGACAGTCATTCTTTTTCAAAGGGCTCCAGAGTGTGTCTTTTGGCGGGCATGGATGTGGGCGGTTCCAGCCAAAGTTCCCGGGCCTGGCTACTCACGTGACCTTCCTCCATTGCCAACCGACCTCACAGCCAGTTAGGGAAATTTGAAGGAAAGATGGAAAAAAAAATTTTTTGTGTGTGTTGCCAAGAAAATGAATTTAGTGAAGAGCTTTTTTTAGGGAGAAAATGGGGATCACCAGCAATCACTACTCAGAATCAAAACCCCCAAACTGAGGAGGAAAAAAGGATGGTTTTCGCAGTCTTTTGGAAGAGAGTAAGGAGAGCAGATTTTTTTTGCAACTGCATTCTTTAAGAACAGTTAGTGGTAGTCCAGACATTCCATTCAAATTACTGGCTATTTTGGAAAGAAATAGACAGTAGCTGCTGAACCAAGCAATGTGGAAGCACAAGAAAGTTAATATTCACATGTGGAAAGTTTCCAAGGCTGGTCTCAGAATTGCTGCTATAACAGAAATGCTGAAGGCTTTCTAACTTGATGGGGGCAGAGCCCTTCTTAGGTGAGTTAAAATCTCTCCTCCTCTCCCTTTCTTATACTATTACTATTATCTCATTATTATGGTTAACTATTTCTTTAGATATACATGCTGATGAAATTTAGCGCTACAAAAGAGCAGAAAAATCTCAAGGTGCTAATAATAAAAATCCTTCTACAAAATTTACAGAACACATTTTCTCTAAACTGCCCAACTGAAAACTATGAAAGACAATGATTTCTCCAATGAGTAGCTTTTTGGGGAGTCTGTCCCCTAGATAACATTGATTGACTTCAGGAAGATTTCCCCCAAGGTAGGTCTACCTACTGAGTAAGCCAACAATTCTAACTGCCTTATCATGCATTGAGTTGGCCCAGCATGATGTTAAAAATACACAAATGTATTCAGTTATTAATTTTTTATTTATTTTCATTTTTACTGTGAAATAAAGATACATACAAACACCTATATGCCCATCACCCAAGCCAGCAAATAGCACATTACCCTACCTAGAAACCTGGTAGGTCTGAATCAGATTGCATTAGTCTCTTTTTTTTTGTTTTGTTTTGTTTTTTTCATTTTTCTGAAGCTGGAAATGGGGAGAGACAGTCAGACAGACTCCCGCATGCGCCCGACCGGGATCCACCCGGCACGCCCACCATGGGGCGACGCTCTGCCCACCAGGGGGCGATGCTCTGCCCATCCTGGGCGTCGCCATATTGCGACCAGAGCCACTCTAGCGCCTGGGGCAGAGGCCGAGGAGCCATCCCCAGCGCCCGGGCCATCTTTGCTCCAATGGAGCCTTGGCTGCGGGAGGGGAAGAGAGAGACAGAGAGGAAAGTGCGGCGGAGGGGTGGAGAAGCAAATGGGCGCTTCTCCTGTGTGCCCTGGCCGGGAATCGAACCCGGGTCCTCCGCACGCTAGGCCAACGCTCTACCGTAGTCTCTTTATCAGTCAGTCCTATCCTGGAGTTTACACATTTCCCTTGTTTTTCCTTTTTGTGTGTGTGTGTGTGAGAGAGAGACAGGAAGGGAGAGAGATGAGAAACATCAACTCCTCGTTGCTACACCTTAGTTGTTCATTGATTGTTTCTCATATGTACCTTGACCAGGGGGCTCCAGTGAGAGCCAGTGACCTCTGGCTCAACCCAACAACCTTGGGCTTCAAGCCAAGGATCTTTGGGCTCAAGCCAGCAACCATGGGATTGTGTTTATGAGCCCATGCTCAAGCTGATGACCTCAGGGTTTCGAACCTGGGAGCATAGCTTCCCAGGTCATGTCGCTCTATCCAATGCACCACCACTGGTCAGGCTCCTTGTTTTTCTTTTTTTTTAATTGATTTTAATTTATTGTGTTTACATAGATTCTAGTGACACCCTGAATGCATCCACCCCCTCCCTCATATTCCCCTTAACATCTCCCTTGCCCCCCTCCCCACAGCACCCTCCCCCTACCCTTCAGTTTTATCCCATCCTATCATCTCCCTTTCCTTCTGTTGTCTTTTCCTCTGGTCCCTTTGATCCCTCCTCTGTCTCAATTCCGATCCTCAGTTCACATTGTTCATTGGATTCCTCAAATGAGTGAGGTCATATGATATTATTCTTTCTCTGTCTGGCTTATTTCACTTAACATAATAGTTTCCAGGTCCATCCATGTTGTCGCAAAAGGTAATATTTCCTTCTTTTTCATGGCCCCATAGTATTCCATTGTATGTATGTACCATCGCTTTTTAATTCACTCGTCCACTGACAGACACTTGGGCTGTTTCCAGATCTTCGCTATTGTGAAAAATGCTGCCACAAACATAGGAGTGCATTTCTTCTTTTGAATCAGTGATGTGGTGTTCTTGGGATATATTCCTAAAAGTGGGATGGGCTGAGTCAAAAGGCAGTTCCATTTTTAATTTTTTGAGGAATCTCCATACTGTTTTCCACAGTGGCTGCACCAGTCTGCATTCCCATCAGCAGTGCAGGAGGGTTCCCTTTTCTCCACATGCTCACCAGCACTTATTATGTGTTGTTTTGTTAATGAGCCCCATTCTGACTGGTGTGAGGTGGTATCTCATTTTAATTTGCATTTCTCTAATGATTAGTGATATTGAACATTTTTTCATCTGTCTATTTGCCATCTGTACATCCTCTTTGGAGAAGTGTCTATTCATTTCTTTCGCCCATTTTTTTATTAAAATTTTTTTTATCTTCCTGGTGTTGAGTTTTACAAGTTCTTTATAAATTTTGGTTACTAACCCCTTATCAGACATATCATCAAATATGTTCTCCCATTGTGTGGTTTGTCTTTTTATTCTGTTCATATTGTTTTTAGCTGTGCAAAAGCTTTTTAGTTTGATATAGTCCCATTTGTTTATCCTGTCTTTTATTTCACTTGCCTGTGGAGATAAATCAGCAAATATATTGCTGTGAGAGATGTTAGAGAGCTTACTGCCTATGTTTTTGTCTAAGATGCTTATGATTTCACTATTTACATTTAAGTCTTTTATCCACTTTGAGTTTATTTTTGTGAATGGTGTAAGTTGGTGGTCTAATTTCATATTTTGCAGGCAGATGTCCAATTTTCCCAACACTATTTGTTAAAGAGACTGTCTTTACTCCATTGTATGCCCTTACCTCCTTTGTCAAATTCAATTATCCATAAAGGTGTGGGTTTATTTCTGGGTTCTCTGTTCTGTTCCATTGATCTATATGCCTGTTCTTGTGCCAGTACCAGGCTGTTTTGAGTACAATGGCCTTGTAGTATAACTTGATATCAGGAAGTATGATACCTCCCACTTTTTTCTTCTTTTTCAAGATTGCTGAGGCTATTCGTGTTCTTTTTTGGTTCCGTATAAATTTTTGGAATATGTGTTCTATATATTTGAAGTATGTCATTGGTATTTTAATTGGTATTGCATTAAATTTATAAATTGCTTTGGGTAATATAGACATTGTAATGATGTTTATTCTTCCTATCCATGAACATGGTATATGCTTCCACCTGTTTTTATCTTCCTTGATTTTTTTATCAATGTTTTATAGTTTTCCTGGTACAAGTCTTTAATCTCCTTGGTTAAATTTACTTCTAGGTACTTTATTTTTTTTGTTGCAATAATGAAGGGGATTGTTTCCTTAATTTCTCTTTCTGACAGTTCATTGTTTGTGTATAAAAATGGCTCTGATTTCTAAGTATTGATTTTATATCCAGCCACCTTGATAAATTCATTTATCTGGTCCAGTAGTTTTTTGACTGAGACTTTAGGGTTTTCTGTATACAGTATCATATCATCTGCAAATAATAAAAGTTTTACTTCTTCTTTTCCAATTCAGATGCTTTTATTTCTTCTTCTTGTCTGAATGCTGTGGCCAGGACTTCCAGAACTATATTGAACAAGAGTGGTGTAAGGGGGCACCCCTGCCTTGTTCCTGATCTTAAGGGAATTGCTTTTAATTTTTGCCCATTGAGTATGATGTTGGCTGTGGGTCTGTCATAGATGGCCTTTATCATGTTGAGGTATGTTCCCTGTATTCCCACTTTGCTGAAAGTTTTATAACCCATCATAAATGGGTGCTGGATTTTATCAAATGCTTTTTTTGCATCTAATGAAATTATCATGCAGTTTTTCTCCTTCCTTTTGTTTATGTGATAAATGACATTGATTGATTTGCGAATATTGTACCAGCCTTGCCTCCCTAGAATAAACCCCACGAGATTATGATGTATGATTTTTTTCATGTATTGCTGGATCTGGTTTGCTAATATTTTGTTGAGGATTTTAGCATACAAATTCATCAGGGATATTGGCCTATAATTTTCTTTATTTGTGTTGTCTTTGCTTGATTTTGGAATCAGAATTATGCTCGCCTCATAAAAAGAGCTTGGAAATTTTTCTTTCTCTTGAATTTTTGAAATAGCTTGAGAAGGATAGGAATTAGTTCTTTTTTGAATATTTGGTAGAATTCACCTGTGAAGCCATCTGGCCCAGGGCTTTTGTTTGTTGGAAGATTTTTGATAACTGTTTATATCTCATTTGTTGTAATTGGTCTGTTTAGGTTTTCTGATTCTTCCAGATTGATTTTTGAAAGATTATATGTTTCAAGGAATTTGTCCATTTCACCTAGGTTGTCTAATTTTTTGGCATTCAGTTCTTCATATTATTTTCTTACAATCCTTTGTATTTCTATTATGTCAGTTGTTATTTCTCCACTCTCATCTCTAATTTTATTTATTTGAGTTCTCTCTCTTTTTTTCTTGGTGAGTCTGGTTAAAGGTTCATCAATCTTGTTTACCTTTTCAAAGAACCAGCTATTGGTTTCATTAATCCTCTGTTATTGTTTTTTTTTTAGCCTCTATGTCATTTATTTCTGCTCTGATCTCTATTATTTCCTTCCTTCTACTACCTCTGGTCTTTACTTGCTGTTCTCTTTTTAGTTCTTTTAGATGCTGGTTAAAGTTGTTTAGTTGAGCTTTTTCTAGCTTCTTAAGGTATGCCTGTAATGCTATGAACTTCCCTCTCAGTACTGCTTTTGCTGTGTCCCATAAATTTTGAGTTGTTGTATGCTCGTTATCATTCGTTTCTAGGAATTTTTTTTATTTCTTCTTTGATCTCATTGTTAACCCATTCTTTATTTAATAACATTCTATTTAGTTTCCAAGTGTTTGAGTATTTTTTAGTTTTTCTGTTGTGGTTGATTTCTAGTTTTATGCCATTGTGATCAGATAAAATGCTTGATATGATTTCAATCTTCTTAAATTTGTTGAGACCCCTTTTGTGTCCTAACATGTGGTCTATCCTAGAGAATGTACCATGAGCATTTGAAAAGAATGTATATTCTGCTGCTTTATGGTGAAAGGTTCTGAAGATATCTATTAAATCGAGTTGATCTAGTGTGTCCTTTAAGTCTGCTGTTTCTTTGTTAATTTTCTTTCTTGAGGATCTATCTAGTGATGTTAGTGGGGTATTGAAATCCCCTACTATTATAGTATTGCTGTTGATCTCTCCCTTTATGTCCATCAAAATCTGCTTTATATATTTAAGTGCTCCTATATTAGGTGCATAGATATTTATAATGGTTATATCTTCCTGTTGGATTGCTCCCTTACCATTATGTACTGACCTTCTTTACCTCTTACTATAGCCTTTGTTTTAAAGTCCATTTTGTCCGATATAAGTGTTGCTACCCCAGTTTTTTTTTCATTTCCATTTTCATGAAATATTTTTTTCATCCTTTTACTTTCAGTCTATGTGTATCTTTTGTTTTGAGGTGTGTCTCTTGTAGACAGCATATGTATGGGTCCTATTTTCTTATCCATGCAGCTACCCTTTGTCTTTTGATTGGATCATTTAATTCATTTACATTTAAAGTTATTGATATATAGTTGTTTATTGCCATTTTATTCTTTAAAGCTACATTCTTCTTTTACTATATTTTTTCCCCTTTTGTTCTGTTTACAACAGGCCCCTTAACATTTCTTGCAGCATTGATTTGGTTGTAATGAATTCTGAGAGGTTTTCTTTGTTTGTTTGTTTTGTTGTTGTTGTCTGGGAAGCTTTTTATTTCTCCTTCGATTTTAAATGATAGCCTTGCTGGATAAAGAAGTCTTGATTGTAGGCTCTTGTTCTGCATTACTTTGAATATTTCTTGCCATTCCCTTCTGGCCTCAAGTGTTTCTGTTGAGAAGTTGGTTGTCATCCTTATGGGGCTCCTTTGTAGGTGATTGAATTTCTTTCTCTAGCAGCTTTTAATATTTTTTCTTTCTTTCTTAACTTTGGTATTTCAATTATGATGTGTCTTGGTGTAGATTTCTTTGAGTTACTCTTTAGTAGAATTCTCTGTACTTCTTGTATCAGAAGAAGAACTTGTGTGACTTTTTTCCTGTATCTGTTTAGGGAAGTTTTCAGCTATGATTTCATTGAACAAGGTCTTTATCCCTTGTTCTTCCTCTTCTTCTTCAGGAACCCTTATGATGTGGTATTGTTTCTCTTTAGGTTGTCACAGAGCTCTTTTAGTGTTTCCTCAGACTTTTTGAGCCTCTTTTCTTATTGCTGCTCCACTTCCATGTTTTCTTTATCTTGTCTTCTAAATTGCTGATTTGATCCTCTGCTTCATTCAGCCTGCTTTTAATTGCTTCTAGTGTAGTTTTCATTTCTAATATTGTATTTGTCATTTCTGACTGGTTCTTTTTTATTATTTCAATGTCCTTTTTGATGCTTGTTATCTCTTTATTTATGTCTCATTATGTCCATTTATTGTTGCTCTAAGATCTTTGAATATTCTAATAATCATTATTTTAAACTCTGCATCTGGTAGTTTGGTTATTTCCATCTAAGTTAGTTCATTTTCTGCCAGTTTCTCTTGTTGATTCATTTGGATTACACTTCTCTGTCTTCCCATTTTGTCTGTGTATACACTCCTCTTTTGGGTGTGTTGTTTGTGAAGCTAGATAAGTCTAGGGTTGGTATTGTCGGCCTCCAATTTTCAGTTGTGTTATTTCTAGGTCTTCTTGGGTTGGCATTAGCTCTTGTTTGTAATCCACTGTGGGCTACTTATTTGCTATCACTGTTCTTTTTGCTGTTTGTGTCAGTTTTCTATGTCTTAGCTGAGTCAGGTGTGAAGAGTCCTTCATTAAGCTTCTACTCTAACAAGGGTTGTTAGGTCCTGAACTGGTGCTTTCCGTATCTGGCCACTGAATGTGACTGCCCTGGACCTCCCTGGCTGGGGCCTGGCATAGATCAGTGGGGGTCACTGCCTATGAGTGGCTCTTATCAACCTTTTGGGAGCTACAGGAGATCCAGATCTTGTGGCTGCCTCTGCTGGGTCCAGGTGCCATTATAAATATCAGTTGCACTCCTAGGCTTGCTTTTATCTACTCTTGGCCTGGGGAAAGTTCCTTTAAAAGGCTCCTTTAAAAATTTAAGTTCTGCCCTGGCCGGTTGGCTCAGCGGTAGAGCGTCGGCCTAGCGTGCGGAGGACCCGGGTTCGATTCCCGGCCAGGGCACACAGGAGAAGCGCCCATTTGCTTCGCCACCCCTCCGCCGCACTTTCCTCTCTGTCTCTCTCTTCCCCTCCCGCAGCCAAGGCTCCATTGGAGCAAAGATGGCCCGGGCGCTGGGGATGGCTCTGTGGCCTCTGCCCCAGGCGCTAGAGTGGCTCTGGTCGCAATATGGCGACGCCCAGGATGGGCAGAGCATCGCCCCCTGGTGGGCAGAGCGTCGCCCCCTGGTGGGCGTGCCGGGTGGATCCCGGTCGGGCGCATGCGGGAGTTTGTCTGACTGTCTCTCCCCATTTCCAGCTTCAGAAAAATGAAAAAAAAAAAAAAAAATTAAGTTCTCCTAAGATCTGCTTTCTGTTGCCTCTTATTGCTGGCTACTTGTTGGGCTCAGCACTGTAATTCAGTGATTAGGTACGATATTGTATGTGGCCTACTCCTTAGCCTCTCAGGTGTCATTCTATCCAGATTTTTTATTTATTTAGTTAGTTAGTTTTGGTTTTTTTCTTCTTTTTCAGCACTCAGTAAGGTGTAGTCACAGGAGTTCAGTGGATATGGCCCCTGTGCTCTCGTTGTGTGGTCTGTCCACTGGGCTACCACCACTGTTGCTGCCTGGGGTGTTTAAGCTCAGGTGCTGCTGGTACCAGCCCCAGCCTCCGCTGCCTCTGAGGGCTAGTCTGCACCATGGGCACTTTCGCTCACAGGCTTGGCTTCCTCAACATCTGTCCCGGCTTTCTCTCCCGCAGGTGGGCCCGCACACACCTGCTTGGACCACTTCAGGGGCTGCCTCGGCCTCCACTGCTGCAGAGAGTTGGTCCGCATCACCGGGGGCCTGCATGTCAGCTCAAACCTCAGCAGCCGCTGAGCATGCATGCGCGGGGCGGGGGGCAGCATGCGCTGCTCGAACCACTCCCAAAGTTGCCAGCTTCCGCTGCCATTGAGGGCACACTCGCACCATGGACAGGTTTGCGCACCAGCCTGGACCTCCGCAGTGGCCACCTCAACTTCCCCCCTCACTGGCTGGCCTGTGTGCCCTCGCTCAAACCGCCCTAGATTCCACAGCTGTGCCCTGCGACCTCCGGCCTGCCCGCCCCTGCCAGCACTCAGCAGTGCAGGGGGTGGGGGGGTGTAGCTTAGACCTCTGTACTTCCTATTTGTGTCTCTGACATGCTACCTGGCTCTAAGCGCCTTTGTTCTAACTGGGACAGGTGAGCCTCCAATGGACGGGGTAATTTCGTCCCTTTGCCGGTGATGCTGTTCCCAGGAAAAATGTTCACTTTAGATTTGACAAGTGATTCAGTCCAGGGGTTAGGGTGTCTATCCCTCAAAGTGTCTGCCCCTGTGCCTCCAAGACCACTCTCTCCCCTGGCAATTCCAGTCTTCTCAGCGCTCTCTGCTCCTGGAGCTCCAGGAAAGTGGCTGTGAGCAAGGCTCTCTGTGCAGTCCCTTTAATATAAAACCTGGGTCCGAGAATTCTGCCTCCTTCTCACAAACAGTGTCTAGGCTCTTTTCTCAGTCAAATATAGTCCGTACACCCCTTCCAGGCTTCAGGGCTCTAGGGTAGGGTTCTGGTTTTGGGGATGACGACCCACAACTTGCTGGGCACTCCTCCCCACTGCTAGAGTCTCTCCCAGCCAACGCTCACTCCTGGGAGTGGGGCAGCTCTTTCTGTGTCTTTGCCTCTCCTACTTGTCTCAGTGTGAATTCTTTGGTGGTCCTTGGCTGTAGAATCCTCTTAGTTTAGTCCAAAGTTGGTCTTTCACGATGAGTGTTCTCAGATTTAAGTTGTAATCCACTTGGTCCTGGGAAGTGGGAGCTGGAGCATCCGCTAACACTGTGGCCATCTTGTAACCCCCACCCTTGTTTTTCTTTATAGTTTATATCACTTATGCTTTTATCCTTAAACAAGATATCATTTAGAGTTGCCCATTTATGGAATAGAATAAGTTGACTCATATTTGAATCTTTTGTTGCATCTTTGCTCAATAGTTTATTTTTTTGGATTCATCTATGTTGATAGAATTGTGTAGTACTGTCTTTTATTGTATGATTATAACATAATTTAATCATCTATTCCACCTTTGGTGAGCATTTGGATTGTTTCTCACTTTTTGTAGTTATGAGCAATGCTGCCATAAAGAGTCTATTGTGCAAGAACCTTTCAAGGGCATAGCCCTAACATTGGAATTTCTGGGTTTCATATATGTCTATTTCAACTTTCTAGCTAATGCTAGTCACTCCACACCCTTGTCAACACTTGAACAGCTTTTTAAAATTGTAGCCATTTTGATAGGTGTGTGATGGTATTTCATTGAAGTTTAATTTACATTACAATTAATTGTTAATGAAACAAAATGTCTTTTCATAAGTTTATGAATCATTTGTGCTTGTTCTTTTGTGAAAATCCCCTTTTTCTTTGCTCATTTTTCTATTGTCTGCTAAACTTACTTATTGATACATATGAGTCCTTTATATATTCTGGATTCTAATATTTGATTGTCTTCCTATGTTGCAAATATATCCTCCTAGAATGATGCTTATTTTTAAATTTTGTTTTACTCTCTTTATTGTCTTCTTTAAAGAAGTTCAACTTTATGCCCTGGCTGGATAGTTCAATTGGTTAGAGTTTTTCAACCGCTATAATTTTTATACAACATCAGAGTGGTTAACTCTTTCACAGACCTGCACAAAATCTCTGGTAAACCAGCACCGGTCCATAAACTGGTGATTGAAAACCACTGGGTTAGAGCATTGTTCTGATACACCAAGGTTGCAGGTTTGATCCTCAGTCAGGGCACATACAATAGTCAACCAATGAATGCATGAATAAATGGAACAACAAATCGATGTTTCTTTCTTTCTCTCACTTCCTTTCTCTCTAAATCAATCAATATGTTTTTAAAGAAGTTCTACCTTTAAAGTAGTTAAACTTATCAATCTTTTCTTTTATAGCTAGTACTTTTTTTTTAAATCAAACCATTTTATTGAGGACCTTGGGGGAAGGGTCGAAGGGCTGGGAGAACAATGGGATCCAAATTGCCACCTCCACCAAACAGCAAGTGTTTATATAAGCTGGGTCTGTTTCTGGGCTCTCCACTTCAAAAGTCTCTTGAAGAAGAGACTTCTGTTCGGATTTTGAGTGGAAATGCATTAAACCTAGATCAATTTGTGGAGAATTAATATTTTTATGAGATTTGATCTTTTCTACCCATGAGTATTATATTTCTTTAATTAAGTCTTCTTCATAACCTTTCATTAAAGTTTTATAATTCTCTATGTAAAAGTCTTACAGCCTGACCAGTGATGGCACAGTGGATAGAGCATCCACCCAGAATCCTGAGAGCCTCAGTTCGAAACCTGGAGTTTGCTGGCTTGAGCACAGGATTGTTGGCTTGAGCAAGGGGCTCAGCTTGAGTGCCCCCAGTCAAGGCACATATGAGAAGCAATCAATGAACAACTAAAGTGCCATAACTATGAATTGATGCTTCTCACCCTCTCTCCTCCCTCTCTCTGTCCTTTGCAGTCTCTCTCTCTAAAAATAGAAAGGAAGGAAGGAAGGAAGGAAGGAAGGAAGGAAGGAAGGAAGGAAGGAAGGAAGGAAGGAAGGAAGGAAGGAAGGTCTTTTAAAAAGTGTTTTTATTCTTTCCAAGTGAGAGAAGGGAAGATAGACAGATTCCTGTATGTGTGCCAATAAGGCTCCACTGGCAACCTGCCTGGTGTCGACACTTTGCCCATCTGGGGCCATGCTCGCAACCAAGCTATTTTTAGTATCTGAGACAGAGGCTCCACGGACCTATCTTCAGTAACTGATGTGCTCAAACCAATGGAGCCATGGCTGTGGGAAGGGAAGAGAGAGAAAGAGAAAGAGAAAGAAGGGGGAGAGAAAGAGGTAGAGAAGCAGATGGTTGCTTTTCCACTCTTTCCTCTTCCCTTTCTTTCTCTCTCTCATCCCCTCCTGCAGCCATGGCTTGATTGGTTCAAGTGAGTTGGCCCAGGTGCTGAGGATGCCTACATGAAGCTTTTGCCTCAGACACTAAAAATAGCTCGGTTGTCCCAGATGGGCAGAGCATCACCCCATAGGGGGCTTGCTCTGTGAATCCCAGTTGAGGTGTACGTGTGAGTTTGTCTTTCTGCCTTCCCTCCTCTCACTTAAAAAAAAGTCCTGTACATAATGTATTTTGTCATATTCATTCCTAAGTACCTTGTTTTTTTGATACTGTAGAGAAGGAAAATGTTTTCTACCACCTTCATACAGTTCCTGGCTGGGTCTGAAAATTAAACTGAGAAAGATCAACAGGAGAAAAGCCTACACACTTATTTTTTATAAGTTTTGCAGAATATTGAAGTCTTTGTAAAGATATGAATAGCCAAATAAACAGACCCAGTAGTGAGATTCAGCCAGTTCACACCCGTTCAGCAGAACCAAGACCTAATTTTTTGTTGAGTTCAGTGAACCAGTTGTTAAAATGGCACTTGTAATCAGGGTCCTCTCTAAGGTGGATGCCTAGACAGCTGCCCAATGTGGAACTCACAAGTTTACATTCCTAACTCTTTTTTAACGTTCATCTGGGCAACAGCATATATTCTAAGTGCCTGTAGTAATGTTCATTCCATCCATAGGTGAAAAAAAATTGCAAGTGAGGACACCAATCAAGAAACAATATGGAAATATCTTAAATAACAGTTTTATTGTTTTTGTCAGGAATTATTTAATATTTTTTTCATTAATATTTTAAAATATATTATAATCTAGTTTTGTGTACCTCTTTTATTATTCTTATTTAAGTATTATATGCATGAAATAATAAACTACCTTTCAGTACATCTTTTTTTATACTTAAAATGGTCATTAGGGCAAAGAACCAGTTGTCACCGTATTTTTCTCATGTATAAGATGCTTTCATGTATAAGACACACCTTACTTTTGGGGCCCGAAATTTGAAAAAAAAAATGTATTACATAAAGTTACTGAACTCAAGTTTTATTCATCATAAAATTCATACAACTCCTCATCACTATCAAAACTCCCATCCATTATCTTGTCCTCATCTGTGTCTGATGATGAAGATCTTCAACAATGAGTGCAAAAACAAGTGCAAAAAAGTGGGAAATGCAAGTAAATAAAACTACAACCACTGTATAAGATACACCCAGTTTTTAGACACCATATTTTTCGGAAAAGGGTGGGTCTTCTACATGGGGAAATACGGTAAATTATTTGACTCCCACCATTGGTTAGACTTATGTATGTTAATGCTAGGTGTGGTGAAGAATGGGCAGTTGTATAGAGAAATATGATAGGTTAAGAAGTATGAGGTAATTATAGCAAATAGTGTATGGCATCTTTCCAAAGGCTTCATTCTGTTTATTGGTGATATATGTAAATGCTAATGATTTTGACTTGTTAAATGATCATAATTCATCTCAACAGGTTATGTACATATTCTTTTGAATTTCCTACAAATATTATTATACTGCAATTTCTACCTTTCCAAGCTTTATAGTTTCTTTTGAACTATAGAGTCCTGACTTCACTAGTTAGGACATCTGACACAATACTGGCTAGAAGTGGAGATGGCAGCACTCTTATCTTGATCCCCGTTTTAAAAAGGATTACTTATGTTGTTTGCTATAGGTTTTTGTACCTTTTATCAAAAAAGGTTTCCTAGTTTACTATAAATTTCTCCTGGGTGGCTACTAAATTTTTCTTAAAGGCTTTTTTTTTTTTTTTTTTTGTAATTACTGAAATCATCATATGATTTTTCTCCTTTAATCTTTTAATGTGGTTAATTACATTAATTTTTTTTCTCATCTGAAACTAACATTGCATTTCTTTTTTTCCTTTTCATTTAGTGAGAGGAGGGGAGGCAGAGACAGACTCCCACAGGCACCCCTCCTAGGATCCACCATGCAGGCCCACGAGGGGGCGATGCTCTGCCCATCTGGGGCCCTTGCTCTTTTGCAGCTGGAGCCATTTTTTTAGTGCCTCAGGTGGAGGCCATGGCGCCATCCTCAGTGCCTAGGGCCAATTCACTCTAATCCAGCCTTGGCTGCAGAAAGGGAGGAGAAGAGCGAGCGAGAGAGAGAGAGAGAGAGAGAGAGAGAGAGAGAGAACTGAGAGGGGGAGGGGTGGAGAAGCAGATGTGTGCTACTCCTGTGTACCCTGACCGGGAATCAAACCCTGGACTTCCACATGCCAGGCCAAAGCTCTATCCCTGAGCCAACTGGCCAGGGCCACATTCTTAGGTAAACAAATTTGGTTATGGTCTATCATGTTGCTTGATTTGAAGTCCTGAAATTTTGCTTGGGACTTGTGTCCATATATATATATATATATATATATATATATATATATATATGAATGAGATTGGCTTGAAATTCTTGTTTCTCTACTTTCCTAGTCAGATTTTTTTTTTTTAGTCAGATTTTGGTATAAGGTTATGCTAGCTTCATAAAATAAGTTGAGGAATACTCTTTTTTCCCCCTAAACTCTAAAATAGCTTGTGTGTGCCTGACCAGGCGGTGGTGCAGTGGATAGAGGGTCGAACTGGGATGCAGAGGACCCAGGTTCGAGACCCCGAGGTCGCCAGCTTGAGCGTGGGCTCATCTGGTTTGAGCAAAGCTCACCAGCTTGGACCCAAGGTTGCTGGCTTGAGCAAGGGGTTACTCAGTCTGCTGAAGGTCCACGGTCAAGGCACATATGAGAAAGCAATCAGTGAACAACTAAGGTGTCGCAACAAAAAACTGATGATTGATGCTTCTCATCTCTCTCTGTTCCTGTCTATCTGTCCCCATCTATCCCTCTCTCTGAAAAAAATAAAATAAAATAGCTTGTATGAGATTAAGACTATTTATTCCTTGAATGTTTGATAGAAGTTACAGGTAGGTAAAGTGTTTCAGCCTGGATTTTTCTTTGCAGAAAATATTTGATAATAAATTCAAATTATTGAGTGGTTCTGAATCTATTCTGGTTTTCCATTTCAGTTTTATTAACATATTTCTTGAAATTTTAAAATTTATGTAAGTTTTCTTTTTTCTTCTTTTTCCAAGTGAAATGAGGAGAGATAGAGACTCCACATGTGCCCGACCAGAATCCACCCAGCAACCCTCATCTGGGGCCAATGCTCTGCCCATCTGAAGCTATGCTCCAAACTGAGCTATTTTTAGCACCTGAGGCAGAGGCTCCACAGATCCTCAGAACCCAGGCTGATGCACTTAAACCAGTCGAGCCATGGTTGCAGGAGGGGGAGAGAAAAAGAGAGAGAACAGGGAGGGGGAGGGGTGGAGAAGCAGATGGTCACTTCTCCTGTATCCCCTGGCTGGGAATTGAACCCAGGACATCCACACACCGAGCTGACACTCTACCACTGAGCCAAATGTCCAGGGCCTATGTAAGTTCTCAAATTAATTGGCTTAAAAATGCTCACAAAATTCTTTTATCTCTGTAATTTCTGTATCGCGTGATTACAGCTTCTTTTTTATTCCTCATGTTGCTGTACAATCTCTTTTTTCCTTGGTCATTTTTTACCACAGGCTTATTAAATGTATTAGTCTTTTGCAAATCCACTGTTTGACTCAGTTGGTCCTTTCTGATATATATATATGTATTTATATATATAAATATATATATTTATACATATATATATTCTGTGACAGAGACAGAGAAAGAGACAGAGAGAGAGACCAATAGGGACAGACAGATAGGAAGGAGAGAGATGAGAAGCATCAATTCTTCGTTGCAGCTCCTTTGTCTTCTTAGTTGTTCATTGATGGCTTTCTCATATGTACCTTGACTGGGGGGAGGGCTACAGCAGAGCGAGTGACCCCTTGCTCAAGCCAGTGAACTTGAACTCAAGCCAGTGACCTTTGGGCTCAAACCAGTGACCATGGGGTCATGTCTATGATCCCGCACTCAAGCTAGCAACCCCACACCCAAGCTGGTGAGCCCACGCTCAAGCCAGCAACTTCAGAGTTTTGAACCTGGGTCCTCCACGTCCCAGTCTGATGCTCTATCCACTGCGCCACTGCCTGGTCAGGCTCTGCTATATTTTTTAAAATTATTTTCTTATTTTATTTTTATCATTTCCTTTCTTCTATTTTATTAGACTTTATTTTGCTGTTCTTTTCTAACTCTTTTGCTCTTTATATTTCAAACCATTTTTTTCTTCTAATATAAGCTTTTGGGTCTACAAATTTCCCTTTAATTTCTTGTTCAGCTTTATCTCTCAAGCTTCCACATATAGTACCAAATATTTGATATATAGCATTGAAATATTACCATATTTCCATAATGATTTGTTTTTTGACCCCGAGTTTACAAACAAATAAATTTTTCTAGTAATTTTTAAAAAACTAATTCTTGATTTAACTGAATTTTGAAAATTTGGATATAATACAAAATTTCCAAAATTTGTTGAGACATGCCTTAATTGATTTGGGGGTTTCAGTTTTATTAAACTTTCCACTGAAAGCAGACACTAGGCTTCTTACTCTTGCCCCCTAGATGCCCAAAACTGCAAGCACCAATGTTTAAATTCACTAGATTCAGCAACTACCTCCCAGGTAAAAACTGACTTTGGGCTCTGCTTACCTCTGTGGATTCTGGCCTTTACTCTGTCCTAGTGTTATTTCTTAACTTCTTGTCAGTTTATAGATGCCTTCCAGAGTATATGTTTAATATTTTGTTGTTGTTTTGGGTGAAACTTACTCCAACCACCCTCGTTGAGCATATTACTAGAAATGTAAATCCTTGTTTATTTTCATCACATATTTATTGGACACTGGATATGTATGGATTAAGTGTTATAATAGTGATCTGTACAAAGTGGACTAGTAGTGTGAGAAAAAGAGACATTGATTGGGGTAGGACAGTAGAGGTAAGCAATGGAAGGTGGTCGGAATTGGTGATGAAAAATATAGGTTTGGGAGTTAAACAGGCCTGGAGATAAAGCCCAGGGTCACGGCTTACTAACTGTGAGAACTGTAGTAAGTCACTCAACCTTTCTGTGTCTCAGTTCCTTCATTAGTAAACTGGTGTTAAGGACAGCAGCTATCTTAGAAGTTTGTAGTTAGAATTACTAGAAGAGCTAAGAATATGGCCATGGCTTCAACAATGGGAACTAGTCTATGTCCTCACAGAAGAGATGCATAAGCTGAAAACAAACAAATTATTTCTCTGCAGGTGTCCCCAAACTACTGGCCCCTTGGGTCGCATGCGGCCCCCTGAGGCCATTTATCCGCCCCCCCCCCCGCACTTCCAGAAGGGGCACCTCTTTCATTGGTGGTCAGTGAGAGGAGCACTGTATGTGGCGGCCCTCCAACGGTCTAAGGGACAGTGAACTGGCCCCCTGTGTAAAAAGTTTGGGGACCCCTGCAAGGTTTAATCACCTCTCCTGGGAGCTGCCAGAGGCAGGACATAGGACCATGTCCTTTCCAACTCCAGGCTGGGGAGACTTTATTCTTAGGGAAAACCTTTCCCTCTTTTGGATTCCCTCAAATAGACCTCTTTGCACGGGCCTTCTCCCTTCTGACTTACCGTATTTCCCCACATATCAATGTAAGACACACCCTTTTTCGAAAAATTTGCGGTCTAAAAACTGGGTGCATCTTATATAGTGGTTGTAGATTTTTTTACATGCATTTCCTGCTTTTTTTTTTTTTTTTTTTTTTTTGGCGTGAATGCGGAGTTGTATGAATTTTATGATGAATAAAACTTAAGTTCAATAACTTTATGTAATACATTTTCTTTTTCAAATTTCAGGCCCCCAAATTAAGGGATGTCTTAATACATGGGAGCGTCTTATACATGGGGAAATATGGTAGGTAGGTTCCTCAATGAGCTCAGAGTGTTGGGAATTAAAGAGAGGAAGGAAATACCTTGCAGACAACTTCTGCTTTCTAGAAGTTCCTTGAGGCAAGCAGAATGTCTGGAGGCATTCTTATAAGGAAGAAAAGAAAGAGGAAATACATGGAGAAAAACAGAAGTTAATATTTTTAAAATTATCCCATTGTGAAAGGAATGGTTCAAGCATATTGGCTATAAGGAGGAGAGGAAATTTGAGAGAAAAAGAGCACCCTGGATGCCATGGTAGGGAGCTTGGACTTCTTCCTCTAGGCAATAGATTGTCAATAATTTGTGCCATGGTCAGATCTGCAATTCAGGATGGAGGGTATATAGAACTGTAGAAGAATTGAGGGCCAGGAGACCAGCTTGAATATACCTACAATGGATCTTAAGAGACATAGTGAGGGAGGGTCTGATTGCTAGAGGAGTGAGGCTACACAATTGTGTGATTGTGGAGGACCCTGAAGGTGACAACACAGTAATTCTGTAGAAAGCATAAGATGGAAATGACAGGATTTGATGGACACAAAACAGGAATAGAAGGCAATGAGACTCCTTCCCAGGTTTCTGGCTAGGATGACTATATGGATTATGGTGCAATTAGCTAAGACAGGAGATTCAAGAGGAGCGGGTTTGAAAGCAAACATGATGGGCCTGAATCTGACTTCGCTGTGGCCCATGCTGGTGGCGATGTCTAACGTCATTGAGCACAGGCATGGCTCTCACAGAGTTCTGGCTGATGAGAGGAAGGAGTTTTAAGAAGGAAATTGTGGTCAATATTGTTTTTTCCTATAGACAGCATGAGAAAGAGGACCTGAAAGGGGATCCACAGTACTTGGCAACTGGAAAATTATTGATGACTTTAGGCAGCCATTGCAGAGGTGGAGAAGAGCAGGGGCACAACAGTGAAGAGATGAAAAATCTGACACTCCTCTCTCCAGGTAGCTTGTCTGGGGAGGAAGTTGTGAGATAAGTTGATAACCTGGAGAATAAAGGGACAAAAATTCTCCTCCTCCTCCTCCTCTTCATTCTTTCCTCCCACCCGCCTTCTCCCTAAGTGATGAAGATGGAGGGTGGTGGAGTCAGAGGACAAGTGAAGGAAGAGGTTCCTTCCTCTGACTTTCCAGTGGATAGATGGGAATTCGGTGGCTCCTCCCACACTTCTTAGGTGTCAAGAGCAGGAAGTGTAGGGATATCATGCCATAAATATTTAATGAGTCTCTAGTTCGCTTAAGTGGTGGCTTAAAATAGGTGGACACCAGAGAATGAGGAAATGTTTAGAAATGTGAACCAATCATTCAGAGTACGGTATCAAACTAATCTGAAGTGGGAGGAAGGGAGGGATGTGTATAACTTCCTGAATGATGAAAGGAAGAAAGGAAGCTTGGCAGAGTATTTCCCTTGGAAGGCAGGAGGTAGTTTAAATAGCATGAGAGAAACAAAAAAGTCTAAATGAGAAAAATGGAAAGATTGAAAGAAAGCGAACACTTAACAGCATGCTGTAGGTTCCAGACACTAAGCTGAATTAGGCATTTTATATAGGTAATGTGTGAAATCCTCAAAACAATCCTGTGAAAAAGGCATTACTGTTTCTATTTCATGGAGGTAGAAACTGAGGATTCAGCCTCTATTCTCTTTAATTCCGCTTCTCCTTTGCCGAGTAAAATGCTTTGAATTATGGAAGGAAAATTCCAGTCTTTTATCTTTTTAAATTTTTATTTCACTTGTGAGTCAGGTGACAGGCCCAGAAGAGGAAAATTCCTATGTTCTTGGGCCAGTGAAACGACTTGGATCTCTGCTGGACCTTGGTTAAGGATGAGGCAAAGTTTGGTTGAATGCTAGGGAAAGGCAGAAGGAACTTGGTTAAGTAAGTAGTTCTGCAGAAGCACCCGACCCGAGCACTGTGACAGGAAGCCGGTTCAGGCCCAGTCCCAGCACAGTCCAGTCGTAGCACTCCCTCTGCGGGGAGAAATTGTCCTGTGGCTGGGCTCGTCACACAAGAGCTTTATATAAATGACATTATTTTTCAATATCCTCAAATTATATGATATAAATTATCCAAAGGATGCACACTGAGAAATTAAATGGCATTTTGTAAGTAATATACATGCACTTCCATTCATAACTTTCAATAATAGAATAGGCCGCAGAAAAGATAAAAACCAGTGTACACCAATAATACACAGCACTGGTAATCCACTTCTTTTAAAAATACATACTTAAAAGGAGATATAATAGGGTTTGGGAGGGGGAAGGGGTCAGGAGAAAGAAACCAGTCAAACGCGCTACGAGTGATCAAAAGTAGAAAACATTCATACCCTATACTCGTGTGCACTTTAATAACATTTATTCTCTTTTGGCAACTGGGCTCTAAGTTCCACGTGACGTGCCTCTGGGTTGCCATGCAAACGAGAGCAAACTTTATTTTTAGAAAGTAACGCCCGAGTTGCAGCGGGCACGCAAGAGGCGGAGGCCCGCGTCCCGCAGCGTAGAAGGTGAGCAGCGGCGACGGCGGCGGTGGGTTGGGCAGCGGGACCCGCAGAACGGCCGGGAGGGGGCGGTGCAGCGTGGTACCACGTGACTGAGGCGGGGCCTGCGCGCCGCTCGGCCGCCGCCGCCGCCGCCGCCGCCGCCGCGTCCCATTCATGAGGGCCGCCTGGCTTGCCTGCGGCCCAGCCGGCTCCAGAGGCAGCGGCGGCGGCCGGCACAGGAGTTCCGCGCGCGACCCCGGCCGGCCCCGCCCCCTCGGCTGCCCGCGAGCCCATCCTGCGCAGCTGGTTCTCGCCGTCGCCGTCCAGCCGCCGCCTGCCCTCGGCTGCCCGCGGGTGCCGGTGCGGGCCGGGAGCTCTGCCGCCGCAGGTAAGAGAGTGCGGGCCGCTTCCCGCGCCTGTGTCCCTGCGCTCGGCGGTGGCTGGGGCTCCAACTCGCGCGGACTGCCCTGCCCGAGGCCGGGACCCTCGGGGACGCCCCCGGCTGCCCGCGCTTCGCCGCCGCGGTCACGTAGAGGCGGCCTCGCCGGCGCTGCGGCGGGACAGGCTAGCGGGATGGGCGGCAGCGGGTGAACACGAGCGGGGGACGTGAAGACTCGGAAAAATGTAGGGTACCCCCGTCGCTGCCCGACGCGATGGTCACCCTTCACCCGCTCGGATTACCGGCGTGGGGGCTCGATCTGAGGCCGGAGCGAGGGTTGGCCATTACGATCTCGGCGAGGAAAGTGCGGCGGGAAGCCGCGTCTCCATCCGGCCCTCGGCCCGGGGGGGGGGAGGGGGCGCCCGCGGCACGTGACCCGCGACCCGCGACCAGCGACCCGCCACCCGCCACCCGCAGCGGGGCCCGGGATGGGGAGGTGCTGTTGGTGCGGTAGGTTCAGGTCCTAAGTGTGAGTAGCGTTCCTCTTCCCCAGCCGCCTTCCCACGGCCAGCCTTCATTTGAATGGAACTTACTAAGATACTGTAAGCGCCGCTCTCGCAACTTTGAACCCCGGCGAATCACCGCTTTCTCCTAGACAAGTTAAGACTATTCGCTGAAAATCTAGGGTGACATTTTAAAGGCATAGTTAAGTAAAAACAGGACTAGAAAAATCACCCTTCCTTTCAGAAAGTTCTGGAATTCTGACTATTTGGAAATACTCTGAAGGATTTTTCAACAAGCCGCTAGACTCATTTTAAGTGCACATTTGGAGATTGTTATTCCAAACCCGTTTGTTTTTAATTGAAAAAGTCTTGGTGTCAGGCTAGGCCCTGGTGAAGCTCTTTGCTCAATAGAGATGCTCGGTAAGTTTGCTCTTTATTAAAACTTAGCCTGCCTAGTTCATAATGCTTTGTTAATGCACAGTCGGCTTTGAAATATTTACAAATTACTTAGTGGCCCATAATGGTTTCTTTTTGTTGATGGCCTAATGATTGTTCTTAGTAGCTTAAGAATGAAAAGTGTAGCAGGTGATGTTGAGATGCGGAGCCGCCGAGTCAGCAGCGAGGTGCAGGGGAAAAATGGGGGTTGGGAGGTGACCCCTTGGCCCGCCGTGGTGTGGTGCCTTAATGCAGCGTCCTTACTGCCTGAAGGGCAGTGAGCCCCAGGCCATACCCGGCGGGAGTGTGAAAGCATGGCCCAAGACTATGCGTGAAAGAGCGCTGGGCAACGTGGATAACTTCTCCAATTAAATGTACGGTTGACTGGTATATCAGACTGAAGTATCTCCATACCCAGATGTTGGTAGAGATGGCCATAGAATGCTACAAATGAGGTGATAGGTTCTGTTTTAGTAGTTGAGGGCCAGGATGAGAACCAAGAAAAAAGCTCTCTGTTAAAGAGGAACTGGAAATGAGAGCATGTGAAAACCTTTTTAACACATAGCAAAGCCTCTGTTAAGAAGCAAGTAAGGTCAGCTGGGGCTTTATGTCCTTTACTGCTGCATCACCCTGTATAGTAATTTTGGGTTTACTGACTGGACTGTCTCCTGCACTAACTAGACAAGAGTCCTTGGAAGCCAGACAGACTCTGGTTGCTGCCTGGTACCAGCGGCAGAACCAGCTTTTAGAAGAGCCCTGGGAGAGGTGTGTTGAATGAAAGTAGGAATCAGTAGTGTCCTTACCAGTGACCTGAGAGCCAGTGGCCCTTCCTGAATGAGTTCATCAACTTTCCTGAATTGTGAGTTTTGGATGAATAATCCTAGCAGTGCCAAGCATTAGTGCTGGTAAAAGGTTAAAGTAAGTTGATGATCATTGTAGTGAACATTTTGCAATGTTTAGTTTAAATATTAATATTTAGTTTAAACACAGCTTAGTTGTCTCCACAAGTACATATCTCCTCTGGATACGCTTCCTGGTAAGCCTATTTCCTCATATATAGCAGCAACACAGTAACACTTAGCCTGAAGCTTTGTCTGTCTGGGAGGTGGATTTAGTTCCCTCCCTTAGGTGCTTAGCTACCTACTCAGGAAGTTTTTCTTTAAGTCTGGCTTAAGTCAGCCTGCTTTTAATTAAAATCCTTTCCTTTTCTTTCTGACCCCAGTAGCTGTCAGCGTGTGTTTATGTGTGTGAGGGAGTACTTTCCCGCCTGTTGACTCGCCCACTTACTAGGCAGTGGCTTAGGACCTTTATTTTGAAAGTCTGTTTTATTTCCTTCGTTTGTAAGTAAGTGGTTTTTTGTACTTCTGGCTGAGCCTCAGAGTCTTCTCAGAATATACTCTTCTGATCTATCATTTGTCTTTTTCATGATGAAACAACTCACTAGTTGGTAGGCAGAGCCTCTGGTTGGCAGAATCCTCTATAAATTGTCTTGTTAAAATTTTGAAGTTATTTATTACAGGCTGGAGCTGTATGCTTTATGGCTATCTCTTGGTAAGAAGGCATTTGAATAAGAAGTTTGGTGGCTTTGCTTGTTTAGCTGTGCTTTTTGGAATCCATCCTGCAGGTCAACTTGATACTTTCAGTAACATGTTATATTACTAACACTAAATAAACACTTTACATGTATACAGTCCTGTACTCTTCAAAAAACACGTATGAGGGCAAGTTACTCACCCTGGGGTCCAGATAAAGCAGCTAGGTATTCTTTCAAAGTCCGTAGCAACCTCCAACTCTGCAGTCCTCACTTCGGGCACTCCTGCTCCAAACCAACAACAGGAAGCTCTTGACCCAGAGGTCTGTCTGCCCAGGTTCTGAAATCCTTTGAAGGGATGATTCTACTCTTAAGTTTTCAGTCTCACATGGGGAAAGAACAAAATAAATCGTTAGGAGATAAAATGTGTTGCAATGCAGGACAAAGCTTTTATTGTGACTTGACTTTTAGGATTGGAATGATGATAGAGTATACATTTTTTCTTATTTCATTCACTGACTACAATTTAGATTTTTACTCCAAAGACTTTCAGTGCTAAATATGAGTGAGTTTGTTAGTTTAGATTGGTGTTAAAATTGTTACTAAGAAGTGAGGAAGAAAGCCAGAAATCAATTTATTTGTAAAGCATAACAAAATGGTTACATCATCAGCTCCTTTTCCTACCTTCCTTTGACTTCTGTACAAAGAGGGTATGGCTGAAAGACAAGGACGTATATGATTTGTGCGAAGTGGGATCTTTTAGATCAGTGGTCCCCAACCCTCGGGCCATTTGGTACCGGTCCGCAGAGAAAGAATAAATAACTTACATTATTTTTGTTTTATTTATATTTAAGTCTGAATGATGTTTTATTTTTTTAAAAATGACCAGATTCCCTCTGTTACATCTGTCTTCTCTCACTCTTGACGCTTGTCTCGGTCACATGATACATTTATCCGTTCCACTCTAAAGGCCGGTCCGTGGCCCAAAAAAGGTTGGGGACCACTGTTTTTAGATTATTTAAGTCAACTGTATAATTGGAGAGAGTATATAAATGTATCAGAGAAGTTTGAGGGGGAGCCCTAGAAAGTAATTGAAAAATCCATTTAGAATGTGGGTTTTGGTTTTGTTGTTGTTGTTGTTTGTAATCTTTGCATTTAGGACTTTGTTATGAGGTGTTTATAACCATCTTCAGGGTCGTATATTTTCACCATGAACCACCCAAAGTAGGCTTTTCTACTGTTTTGGTGGAGAAAAACTGGCTCACAGAAAAACACACCTTATGATGTTCAGGTAGCTGGTAGATTGCCTTTATCTGATATTTTTGCATGTTTGTACAGTTTAGAAAGTCTTTAATCTTATGAACAGTAACTGAGTCTGTTACTTTTATTTTATTTTATAGCTTTATTTTTGTCCAGTTCTCTAATTTTATTGTTTACTCATATGTATGTTTGTCTGAACTCCCTCACATTATTTTTTTCAACCAGGCAGAGTATAAATAAAATTTAAAGTGATTTGTAAATTCTAACATTTCAATTTCTAGCATCTTTTTTCTCTTCTTGTTCAAGAATTTACATGATTGGTTATCATCTGTTTAAGAAAATATAAATAAATTTCTCACCTCAGTTCTCTTGTTTTCTCCCTACCATCTCTACTCGCCCCAAACATGTAATCATTTTCTTTAATACTCACTTTTCTTGATGACCTTCAGATGTAGGAGTCACACCTTACTTTACATGTGTTGATATTATGCTATTTAGTGCTCTCTGTATTACTTCGTGTTTGCTCTCAAGACATCTGTGGCTTTCCTCTAGCTGTTAATCAGTAGCAGAATAGATAATTATTGTTTTCTTAATTTTCAGGCGCTGCCTGGTCAGTTTGCCTCCTATGCTTTTTGTAAATGTTGAACAAAGAGGAACAGTAGAGGGAGATGGCGAGCATGGAATGGGAGTAGTAAGAAGCTGGCCTTGAATGTTTGTCAAAGTCTTGTAGAAAAAGGATTTGAAGAGGAGAGGGAGGAATATTTAAACCTGGGCACCTTTGGAGCATCGTTATGGGGACAGGATCCGTAGCTATGAAGGGGAAAGGGGAAGAGAGTGATTGTAGGTTGATGTGCAGAAAGCTCAAATAGAGTAAGCTGGAGCAGCTGAGCTGTGAGACCTGCTATTTTCAGTCCATGGAAACCTTTTGAAGGTATGGTGTTCTCTCTCCTTTTGTTATGATTTTTTAATTTTTGTGGTCACTTGTTAATTTAGGTGAAATTTTAAGTAACAGGAAGTGTAAAGGGACATGGATTTGAAAAGATTACTTACGTTTGGTAGCTATAACTAAATAATTATTACACAAAGAGGAGAAGCTGAGGATGGGGAAAGTTGGAACTAGTGATTTTACTGCAAGAGGAAAGATAGTCATATGGTATCAGATACCTTCTTCAGTAACTTGACATTCTACATTTGCAGGCAGTTCCCCAGGTTACAAGCTAGATAGGTTCTGTAGGTTGGTTCTTAAATTGAATTTCTTGGTAAGTTGGAACAGGTACATTTACCTATTAAACGCAACTTAAACGGATGTTTGTCTTAACATAGTATTTATTTTTACCTTTCTGTGCATATAAATACTTAAACCTTTACAAATACAACCTTAAACAGTCTTGGATGATGCAGAAGATGGTAACTTGTTGGTGAGGATGGGACTGGTGTTAGAGAGTCAGGGTTTGATTCTGCTACTGGAGTGTTTCCTGAAGTAGGAATCAAGGGAAGTTTGTACACAGTTTTTCTTTGTCTCATCATAAATCGCCCTGTAGCATCTCAGGCCTTCGCTAACTGTTCAGTCGACTTTGGTGAACCTCTGTGTATCAGCATCTTGGTTCTCTAACGTTGCCATTCCTGCTGCAGTGAGATGAAAGGCATCAGCTAACTCTTTTGGAGAAAACTTTCAGTTCTGGAGTTTCTGAATCCTGTTTTCTTCCCTAAATGCTATCATCTGCTGCTCTGGTTCCATAAAGTCTTCATTGGTTAGTTCTTTGAATCGAGTAACTATATGATACCATTTTCACTGATGTCCAGCTGCAGTTGATTATCAATACACCTATGGTACTCTGTTTATAGCATGAATTGTATGTGGATCGATGTTTGAAACTCAGGGACTTACTGTACCTGTATCTGAATGATAATTGATTTAAACATTTATTTTTTTATTATTGTGGCAGAGACAGAGTCAGAGAGACGGACAGATAGGGACAGACAGACAGAAAGGGAGAGAGATGAGAAACATCAATTCTTCCTTGCAGTTCCTTAGTTGTTCATTGATTGCTTTCTCATATGTGCCTTGACCGAAGGGGTGCCACAGCAGACCGAGTGACCCCTTGCTCGAGCCATCGACCTTGGGCTCAAGCTGGTGGGCCTTGCTCAAACCAGATGAGCCCGTGCTCAAGCTGGTGACCTTGGGTCTTGAACCTGGGTCCTCCACATCCCAGTCCGACCCTCTATCCACTGCGCCACCACCTGGTCAGGTTGATTTAAACATGTTTTTAAATCTATAGTGAGATGCTTTCTTTTAAATAGAAAGTATCGTAATTATAAACAAAAGGTTCATTGGTTAATCTGGAATTGGAATCTATTTAAAAGACTTTTTTATACCTTTGAATAAGGTAGAATCTTACAATGGCCAGGATGGTTCTAATCTAGTCAGTGCATTATGATGTGGGACTTATTTCTCCTAGCAGGATAGTTCTGTCCAACTGTACTAGAGACTTAATGTTTACCTCACTCTAAAAGAGGAAGTGTCTAGAATCTGATAATTTGATTATATGATTCTCTATTGTTATGAGACAGTAAAACCGTCAAATACAATATTTAATGTGAATTAACTCTGAGTTGGTGCTCTTTGAATTGTAGTATGATACTTTTCCAAACAGTTGAGTCTAAATTTTTGATCCTTGTAAAGTGATGTGCCTTTCTTCTGAACCAACATAAACCAAGGAATGTTTGTGTATACTGAAGAACCATAAGCAATATTCATATACTTTTTGTTACCTTTGGGATGCTAAGTGTGATTGTTTTTTTCTTTGTAAAACATTTCAAAGCCTCTGCCCACATATTTCTTTAAAATCGCAACATTTGGGGAGTGAATAATAGATACGTATTTGACATTATAGACATAATAACATCTATTTTCTTTATCCACGGAGATTCTCAGTCTTTAAAATGGTGCTGATGCCTACCTTTTAAGAGCACTAAATATTTCTAGGAGTGTTTAATGTTTGCAAAAGATTGTCATTATTACAGTTACGTGATTGAGCATCTTCTTTGGGTGAGGCATTGTGCTTTATGTAAATCATCTCTTTAAGAGTTACAACAGCCCTGCAAGGTGTAGACAGTAGCCTTATTTTCTAGTTGATGACATTGAAGCTGAAAGAGATTTGCCTAAGGCACACCACCCTGTGTTCTCATTCACCTCACACCAGTGCCCCTGCTCCTGTACCACTATATTGCTCAAGGACTGTAAGAATTCTCCTGCATCTAATTGACATGCCTAAATCAATTTTAGGATTTTGTTTTGACTTTATTAGGTAGAACTGGAGAACTTATTCTTAATGTCAGCATCTGTAAACTGCTACACCAGCCTTATAGGGGCCTAGGATTTCTCTGAGTCATTTGGGAACTAAACTGTGGCAGGGAGAGAATAGCAGCCAAGAAAACAGTGGAGGTGATTCAGCCGCCAGGTCTGCTTGGTGCTTGCTGGGGAAAGAGTGAAGCTGAGCTTCCTGTCTTCCTTCCACAATGGAAGCATGTCACTGCTAAGTTGGGACCGAGGGTCAAAACCTCTAAGTATTGCCTTTAGGCTCAGCCTAAGAGGAAAGTGATTCTGTTTAGTGTTGAGAATAAGAAATGGACTCAGTTGGACTTTTTGAGACATGGTATTTCAGTATTCAACAGGATACCTTCTTCAAGGATTTTCTCAGGTATTTCTGACTATTCCTGATTTGAAAACTGTACTCCAGTTTTCATGGGTTACATGAGTCTGGACTGTGGGAGGATCCCTGAGTTACAACATTTCAGAGTTGGATGGAGCTTTTAGCCTCTTTCTTCATTCAGGAACTTTAGTCCCATCACTGGGTAGCCAGCTGAAACCACTAATATTATTGAGTATCTAAGTTTGAAGTTTTGAACAGATTTGATTTTTTAACTGGTACTTTCTTTCCTATATCATTTGACTCACTAGGTAACTACATACATGTATGGATAGCATTCTCTAATGAAGTGTTAAGGATGTTTTACTTACCGTAATTGAATAAATGATTTGGTATTTACCAACTCTTTAGCACCTCTCTCTTAAACTGAAATACATTTATAGACCTTTAGGAATTCCCAAATTCATAAGTGCACTTTTGGTATATAGTTTACTCACTTGTATCATCTGTAATATGGAAATAATGATACCTACTGATGGGCTGATTCTGAGGCTCAGGTGAGGTTGTGTATTAAACCAGAGCCACAGAGAGCCAGGTGCAGGGCAACTCTAACAAGAGGAGACACTGTGGAGAGGCACGGGGCAAAGGACAAAAAGGTGAATAGAGCATCCCACTTGTCCTGAAGTCTTGTAGGAGGGATTAACCCTTTGAGTAGTATGAGCGTTCCATGTACGTCCTCTGCCTCCTGACCATCCAGAGTACGATCAATTTATTTTAAAAACGTGTAAGGCGCCCTGGCCGGTTGGCTCAGCAGTAGAGCGTCGGCCTAGCGTGCGGAGGACCCGGGTTCGATTCCCGGCCAGGGCACATAGGAGAAGTGCCCATTTGCTTCTCCACCCCTCCGCCGCGCCTTCCTCTCTGTCTCTCTCTTCCCCTCCCGCTGCCAAAGCTCCATTGGAGCAAAGATGGCCCGGGCGCTGGGGATGGCTCCTTGGCCTCTGCCCCAGGCGCTAGAGTGGCTCTGGTCGCAACATGGCGACACCCAGGATGGGCAGAGCATCGCCCCCTGGTGGGCAGAGCGTCGCCCCATGGTGGGCGTGCCGGGTGGATCCCGGTCGGGCGCATGCGGGAGTCTGTCTGACTGTCTCTCCCTGTTTCCAGCTTCAGAAAAATGCAAAAAAAAAACAACAAAAAAAAACACAAAAAAACAAAAAAACGTGTAAGGCAACATTAAAAAAAGGCAAATGTATGTTCTTCTTGTTTTCATAAGTTGGTTATCAAAAAAACATGATTTTAAGTTAATAAAACTTATGAACTAATTTCATTTTTTGGAAAAAAAAACTCACTCCTGGGGGTCAGTGAGCATGAAAAAAAACTCACTACTCGCCTGACCAGGCGATGGCGCAGTGGATAGAGCGTCAGACTGGGATGCGGAAGACCCAGGTTCAAGACCCCGAGGTCGCCAGCTTGAGCACGAGCTCATCTGGACCCAAGGTCGCTGGCTCGAGCAAGGGGTTACTCGGTCTGCTGAAGCCCCGCGGTCAAGGCACATATGAGAAAGCAATCAATGAACAACTAAGGTGTTGCAACGAAGGACTGATGATTGATGCTTCTCATCTTTCTCGTTCCTGCCTGTCTGTCCCCGTAAAAAAAAAAAAAAAAAGAAAAAAACAAATAAAACCAAAAAAACTCACTACTCAAAGGTTAAGTATTTCTCCATACAGCAGACTTATAAAACTGCAGTACAGGGTTCTGCATGAATGATTGAATGTGAGTCATAGGAAGTATCTCAGAGAGAACTTCTGTGCTTATACTTTCAGTGTGAAAATGTAATCAACTGAAAAGTATGATTGTTTCATGTGCTTGCTTAAAATTTCTATTTTGACCCAGAATTTTTATTTTTATGGTGTCCAAATAGAAAACATACCTTTATAAGTTAGTAATATTGTATAAGTTTTATGCACTACATGTTTATAAATTTAAGCCTTGTGAATTTTGCTATCAAAATTCATCTCATTTTGTTGTTCAGGCCTGTAGGCGGAACCTTACCCTTATTTAGAGAGCAGAGCTGTCTTCTATACCTAGTATGTACAGGGTGAGGCAAAAGCAGGTTTTTAGTTGTGAGTACATGAAACAGTTTATTGTATTAGTATTTATTAATTTATTATCTTTCTGTTCAAACAACTGTAAACCTACTTTTGCCCCACTGTGTGTACTGAAGGTAAATGCTTAACTGCAAGGAAAGTTCTGTTGCTGACTAGTAATGAAGTCACTTAAGTAATTAACATTTTTCTGTAAAATCTAATAACTAATTTTTGTAAAAATTTTCCTCGATTATAAAACCACGAAATTCTCTTTTCTATTTGAAAAACACTAATAGGCCCTGGCCGGTTGGCTTAGTGGGTAGAGCATCGGCTCAATGTATGAACATCCTGGGTTCCATCCCCAGTCAGGGTACACAGGAAAAGTGACCATGCACTTCTCTTTCATTCTCTCTCCCTCTCTCTCCCTCTCTCTCTCACTTCCCTCCCCCTTCCCTTCCAGCAGCCAGTGGCTAGATTGGTTCCAGCATCAGCCATAGGTGCTTAAAATAGCTCCTTGATTCAGCATGGGCCTCAGAGGGGAGTTGCTGGGTGCATCCTGGTCAGGGCACATGCGGGAGTCTGTCTCACTATCTCCCTTCCTTTCACTTAAAAAAAAGAAAAGCACTATCATACTTGTATTATGGTGGGTAAGGGTAATATATCTATCTATCTATCTATCTATCTAGATAGATAGATAGATAGATAGATATAGATATAGATATAGATGTTTTTAAATCTGAATGCGCACTAAATCGTTTTAAATGCTCACTAAATCTTTTGCTGGTATCCTCCCCATGAAATGAAAAAGGGCTTTTGTGTTAGGACACTTTCTTACCCCAAGTGAATGAACCAGATAAATTTACAGAAACTTGGCTATACTTAAATTTCCTGGTTCATTTGTTCTGTTTTGTTAATGAGACGAACCTAAAGCTCAGATGGACCGCATATGCTAATGCCAAGAGCTGGAGAAGAGCTTTTCCTAATTGAAAGTGAAGCAGAACCCACAGCGCTCATATTTGCTTGGTGCATCTTTTTTCTTTTCCTAGTAGTTTTCATTCCTGTAAATAGGAATTTTTCACAAGGCTGCATAACATAATAGTTCTTTTCGTCTTTAAGTATATTATTTTTAAAATATAGTTTAAAAATTCAAACAGTACTTTGAGATATATGATGAAGAAGACCAATCTCTTTCTCATTGCTGATTCCTGCTTATTAGAAGCAACTTCTTTCAACCCTGTATCAGTTGTTGTGGGATTTAACTCCATGTTTGTATGCTTCTATTATAGCTTGGTTATTCAATTTTAGACCTTGTCTATGGGTTTTTTTGCTATGCAAGATGAGAATTCATCTCGTATAACCTCCTTACACGTTTCCTTTTCCTTCTGTTCTTTTAATACAATTGTGTCATAATTTTTATTTCCTCAATATTCAGTGCTTATATTTTCATGACTAAGTATTATTCAGAACAGGCATGTGCCATGATTTTATTTCTTTACCAGTTCAGCACCTCACCTGAATCCTGTTTATTTTTCCTGTTTTGGGCCCTGTTTTCTAGATACTCTTCTTAACATGCTTTCTCATTTTAGTGGGCACATTCTCTGGTAGCTTTTTGAGAAAGGTCTCACAAGGTCATGTCAATGAGACACCTTACATGTCTGGAAATGTATTCTAGCCTGATACTGGATTGGTGGGCTGGCTAGAGTGCTAGAATGAAAATAGTTATCCTTTAAATTTTTGAATTGTTACTTTTGAGAAATTGCTTATTTTGAGAAGTCCCAAGCTTTTAAATTTTTGTTTCTCTTTACCTCTACTTCCCTCTCTTTCTATTCTTTCCCATTCTCTCATGTTTTTTTTTTATAGCACCTTTACTATATCTCTTTTTTTTTTCCAAGTCTCTTCTTTCTCATCTCTTGATGAATTGCCTTCATTTGTAATTTGCAGTATTGTTCTCTGGACCATTTATGGTCCGAGAGTGATTGGAACACCTGGTCAGTGCCCTTCACCTGGCCCCATTGTTAACCTGCAGTCCTGGGCTTGTTTTGTATACTTGCTCCTGGCTAGAAGGTAAGTATGTCACCAGTCTCAATAGGTCAGAAGGGCATAAAAACACAGGGAGAATGTAGTGGGTGCCTCTCAGGCCTAGTGAAGCTTCATCCCACACGCGGAATCATCCGCAGCTGTTCGTTCTCATGCACAGTTCAGAAAGCGGCCAGCACTGGTGTGCTGAACCTCTGAGAGAGCGTGATGTGCATCCTGTGTAGCTCTGCCCACATGAAGCTTTCTTAATCGTTTGCCCTTAAAAGGAGCCTTTAACGTTGTCTTTTGGCATCTTCCTGTCCTGACTGCCTTTGGTGGAGCCCACAAAAGTGCTGGGCACTTAGGGGGAACTTTTAATTTTGAAAATCATGTCTTTGACTCTGGGAAATTTTCTTGTAGTTCTTGTGTTTTGTTTTGTTTTGATGCCTCCATTAATGTGGACTTTGTTTAAGCACTTCCTTACTTCCTCACCTTCCTTTTTTTTCCCCCCTAACATTTTTTGTCTTTCAAATACTTGCTCTCATTCATTTCCTCTAACCGTTCTCTTTGTACTTGTTGCTTACCCTTTGTATATATTTTTTGCTATTATATTAGTGAGTGCATTACTTTGCTAGAGCTGCCATAACAAAGTACCACAGACTGAGTGACTTAAACAACAGAAATTGTCACAGTTCTGGTGGCTGGAAGGTTGAGATAAGGTGCCAGAAGGGTTGGTTCCTTCTGAGAACTGTGAGGGACAGTGTGTTTGAGCCTGTCCCCTAGCTTCTGACTCTGCTGGCGATCTTCAGTGTGTCTTGGCTTGTAGCTGCAGTACCCTGAGCTCTGCCTTCGTGTTCACAGGGCTTTCTCCCTGTGTGTATGTATGTCTGTCTCTTGGCCCAGTTTCTCCTTTCATAAGGAAGCCAGTCCTTGGTTAGGGCCCACCCTGATAAATGTTACCTGTAAAGAGGTAACATCTTTACTTAGTTACCTCTGTAAAGATCCTATTTCGAAGGTCACCTTTTGAGGTATTGAGGGTTAGAACTTGCAACTTACCACTCTTGGGGAACACAGTTCAGTTCGTAACAGTGAGTTTCAAGAGAAGTGTGTGAGTGACATGCTCTATGTTTAACAGAGTATCTCATTTCAGCAGTATTTTCAAAGATGCTTTAGTCACTTCTGTCTTCACTGAAGATCAGAAAGCAACTCTCAAGAAGTAAATTTTAAATTATAACGAGATTCTTGTTCAGACTTCTGTGTTACTGTGAAAATTTCCTCTCTTTCCTGAATGTTTAACTTAGTATCAGAGTCATCTCCTTTTCTACTCTGGCTTTGTTTCTTAAAGTAATTTGAAGGTTGCAGAAATGGCTAAAGAAGGAATAGCAGCAGTGTCTTGTGAGCAAGTAAATCCTAAGGATAGGTATGAACATCATCGGCAGGTTCTATTGCCCTCTCTCCCATGTTAATTATACCCTATTTCTTTTTCAGATATGAGCCTTTCTGGACTTTGTTGTTTTTAAAAACTCTGTCCTACGTTTTCTTGGTTTGGCTCCCCAAGCTCTTTACCTAAAGTAACCCTTGTTCCTTCCTTCCTCTCTGTTAGCATCACTCTTTTTAATTTTTTCATAATTGTTATCAAGTCTAGAATTTTATTTATTTTCTTTGTTTTTATTCTCTCTATTAGAATCTCAGTGCTATTAGTCATCAGGCAAGTTCACTGCTTGATCCTAGCTCAGAATAGAATAGTGCCTAGCACGTCAAAGCAGATGCTGCTTTTAAACAGATCAGTGAGTGAAATAGGCTTTCTTTTCCACCATTCCAAATGTTGCTTCAGTGACTTGTTATTTATTGTTCTTGAAAGTCCTTCTCTTTCGTTGAAGTAGTTTAATGTGCAAGTCGGCTTATGGTAATACACAGACACAGCTTTACCTGGTATTTGTTTTGCAAAACTACATAACAACTAAGGCACATGTGGCTCAAACTAGAATGGTGGGTGATGCTGATAGTAGTGGTACAGTTGGCCTCCGTCCCCACAGCCTCTCCCTTGATCCACCCAAATATCCTCCCAGAGCCAGGAAGGGGAGGGTCCCTTCTAATAGCTCCTAAAAGTTATGCTGGCGTCCCAGTAGGCACTATGCAGAAGAAAGCAGGGCATGAAATTCAAGCTGTATTTTAATTGGCATTAGTGGAAGATTCTCACCCAGCTCCACCCACAGCCTCTCTTGGTTTCCCCAGGACCCTCTGCAGACACCTGTGCGGATGCCTGTAGTTGGGAGGTGTCTCTGCATGGCTGTATGGGAGTTCACATCCTTGCTTCTTGGCCTCTTGGTTGTCATGTTCTATATAACTGAGACAGATGGCCCAGGTGGTTCCAAAAAGGAGTGGAGAAGTAGTGAGTTTGTGTTTCCTGATCTAAAAGACTTCCTTCTGGGAAACTAGACCTGCACTCCAGAAAGTAAAGTACGAGAGAGTTTGGGGTGTTTGAAAAAACCGAGTATGTGTTACAGGAACTGAGGGGTTCTCCTGGTCACTTTTATGACATCAATTCAGTAAGCTGATGGATTGGTACTTGTTTTCTGTTGTTGTTGTTTTTAATTAGTGCTACTAGTAATCAGAATATCCTCCTCTTCACCCATAGGAGTCATTATACAATGATTGAGGCAACATGTGTTTGGTCAGATTGTTTATGTAGAATCATAGCACTGTCTTGATTTCATCCTGGCACACCGAAGGGTTTATAGGCACAATGGCTTGGCATTCTGGTGATGTCCCAAAGGTGATTGCTATAGCTTTGATCTCACTAATATTTCGTTGAATTTCAGTTAAATTTAGAAAAGTACAAGCCTCCAAAAATGAAGTGTACATATTCATGAAGTGTTGAATCTGGCACCTCTTTTGCAAAAGTTTCCAATCAGCTTTGGAGTTCTTAGCAGACTTAGAGAACTTGGTGTCTGTGGCAGGTTCTCTGTAAAACCAAATGATTTTTCCCTTTGTGTGATCGTGAAGGAGGGTGGGGAATGATGGGAGGTGGTTCTGTTGTTTGGGGATATACTTGTGATATTCAATAGGTAGGTAGGTAGGTAGGTAGGTACATACATACATACATACATATATACATACATACATACTGTCCTGGGATGTGAGCAAATAGTTCTTTTCTGCAGCCTCACGGTGTTTATTGAGATGGGGTAATGGATGATAATTGATGGACATATTCATGATGAAAAATATTACTATTTAAATAACAAGGTACAGCATTTTGTTAGGTAATCTAAAGTTTACCCATAAGATCTAATTACCTCAACTTTTCCAGTTTTGTGCTCCATTGCAGATGGGTAATAAGGAAACTGTTGGTACTCCTATTAAAAATATGTGTATAGTGGACTACTACTCAGTCATAAAAAAGATGAAACATTGCTATTTGTGACAATATAGGTGAATCTTGAGTTGTTATGCTAAGTGAAATAAATGAGATGGAAAATGACAAATAAAGTATGACTTCACTCAGGACTATAAAACAAAAAAATAACAGATGAACCAACGAAACAAACAAAAACAGTCTCACAGATACAGACAACAGAATGGTGGTTTCCAGAGGGAAAGTGGGTGGGAGGAGGGTGAAGTGGGTCAAGGGGGTCAAATATACCATCTACCGGAAAGTTCTGTCCGTTTTTGGAATAAAACAAAATACAGATTTTTCTTACCGTCAATAAACTTTATTAAATAATATAATTCCCATTATTATTAATGATTTCTTGCCAGCGTGAGGGCAATTTGTATATCCCATTTTTGAAAAATGTTTTATCTTTTGATGCGAAAAATTGAACCAGTGCTTGTTTGATATCTTCTTCATTTTTGAATTTTTTGCCCTTCAAAAAATTTTGTAAGGACAAAAACAAGTGATAGTTGGAGGGTGCTAAGTCCGGGGAATATGGTGGATGCGACAGAATTTCCCAGCCTAGTTCTGTAATTTTTTGACGAGTCCCCAAAGCAGCATGTTGCCTGGCATTATCATGATGCAGTATGATGTTTTTCCTATTGAACATCGCCGGCCTCTTTTCTTGGACTGCTGTCTTTAAATTATCCAGTTGCTGACAGTACTTCTCCGAATTGAGCTTTTCGTTCGGTTTTAAAAGCTCATAATGTATTGGTCCTCGAATGTCCCACCGTATACACAACATTCTCTTATTCAGAGTCAAATTTGGTTTAGAGGTGGAAGGGCTAGGTTTTCCGGGTTCACAATAGCCCTTTTCCTTACGATGTTTTCGTAGGTAATCCACTTTTCATCCCCAGTTATCATCCGGTTCAAGAAGGGCTTGATTTTGTTCTGAGCAAGCAGAGATGTGCATATGACGACTCGACCATCCAAATTCTTCTGACTTAATTCATGTGGCACCCATCTTGAATTTCTACACCAATCCTATCTTCTGAATATGGTCTGAAATGGTTTGCTGAGCTGAATTAAGCCTTTCTGCAATCTCCGATGTTGTCAGAAAAGGATCTTGCTTCAACATGGTCTTAACAACATCGTCATCGATCAAAGATGGTCGCCCAGAACGTGGCTTATCAGAAAGGTTGAAATCACCTGTTTTGAATTTTTCGAACCATCTTCTGCATGTCCTATCAGAAACTGTACCTTCACCAAACACTTTCAATAAGTTTCTACATGCTTCTGTAGCATTTCTTCCTTGTTGAAATTCATAAAAATTACAGTGGTGTAATTATCAGTAGCCATGGGTACACTATCACTTTACATATAAGACTAACGTGAACCAATTTTGTTTTAGTTAATTTGCTACGTCAGTATGTATACATTAAGTGATAAAAATAGAGAGGTGGCCCTGGCCGGTTGGCTCAGTGGTAGAGCGTCGGCCTGGCATGCAGAAGTCCTGGGTTCGATTCCCGGCCAGGGCACACAGGAGAAGCGCCCATCTGCTTCTCCACCCCTCCCCCTCTCCTTCCTCTCTGTCTCTCTCTTCCCCTCCCGCAGCCGAGGCTCTATTGGAGCAAAGATGGCCCGGGCGCTGGGGATGGCTCCTTGGCCTATGCCCCAGGCGCTAGAGTGGCTCTGGTCGCAACAGACGACGCCCGGAGGGGCAGAGCATCGCCCCCTGGTGGACAGAGCGTCGCCCCCTGGTGGGCGTGCCGGGTGGATCCCGGTCGGGCGCATGTGGGAGTCTGTCTGACTGTCTCTCCCCGTTTCTAGCTTCAGAAAAATACAAAAAAAAAAAAAAAAATAGAGAGGCACACATGCGCCAAATAAACATGTGCTTATGTGTTAAAACTTGTTGTGATAGAAACGGACAGAACTTTCCGGTAGACCTGATATATGGTAACAGAGGAAACACAGATGTCTATGTATAATCTTGTACACCTGAAAATTATATCATGTTATTAACCATTTACCCTAATAAGTTCAGTTTAAAACTATTTTGCTGAACAGTTCCTCCATAAAACTGCATTCCACCAAAGTAATTTTCAGGAGGAAGGAGTACCGGAAAAGAAGACTTAAGAGTGACAGGGATTTGATGATTTTCTTTTCACTTTAGTTGTATTTTATTATGAGATTAATACATGGTATTGAAGAGATAGCTACAGGACCAAATGGTGTCATTTGTGCTACAGCAGTGATATATTGAGGAAATATCTAAAATGGAGTCACTTTAACCAGCTGCTAAAATTATTAACATTATATTAAGATATGAGAAAAGACTTGATTCTTGCACTAATTAGCCCTAAAACTATTTAACTTTCCAGTCTTTTTTTTTTTTTTTTTTTTGTGATAGAGACTGAGGGACAGATAGGGACAGACAGGAGGGAGAGAGATGAGAAGCATCAATTCTGAAGCATCCACCGGGTATAATAAAAAACAAATGTCGGAGACTTTCAGAGGTAGGTATAGATGTAACTTTATTGTACTCAGTAGGAGCTGCAAATGGGAACCGCCCCGGGCGCTTACAGCTAGTTCCTTATATATCCTAAGTAAGCAAGCATAATACAGAAGCAAAAATAGCGGTCACTTATTTGCTAAGGGAGTTGCACATAGCATAGCAACAGGGGCTGGGTCTAGCTCATTGGCGAACTTCAAACATAAACTTCTGATAAGGGTCTCTAACTAATGGAATGCAAACGTTTGTCTTCTTTTGTTCTTAGCCTTACAGGGTCCCTATCCTTACCTCCCTGTCTCTGCATCTACACTCTGGCAATCCCAGCACACTTTCCTGAATCTAACAATTTGATCTTTTCTTGATCCTTACAAATTCTTCATTGCAGCACCTTAGTGAAGCAATCTTCATTGATTGCTTTCTCATATGTGCCTTGACTGGGGGGCTACAGCTGATCAAGTGACCCCTTGCTCAAGCCAGTGACCTTTGGCTCAAGCTGGTGAGCCTTGCTCAAACCAGATGAGCCTGCACTCAAGCTGGCGACCTCGAGGTTTCAAACCTGGGTCCTCCGCATCCCAGTCCGATGCTCTGTCCACTGTGCCACTGCCTGGTCAGGCTCCAGTCTTGTGTCAATGTCTGGACATATATGTGGACATATACCAAGACCCAGATAAGCCTCTGATTACTTGTAGCCAGACCTCTTGACATCTACCTGACATCCATTATCCAGACCACCAGACATGACCAGACCTCCTGGTGCCCATTTTTTGGACCAACTGGTATTCATCATCATGACCAATCCTAGGGCTAAGAATGCAGGACTGATAATTTTCAAGAATGTATTTTTTACTAAAAGAACTCTAACTTTTTTTTCTCTGGACCACTTCTGGCTTTTTGCCTGTGTTCCCAGTTTGCTAACTAAGACCACTGAATCAATCTTAATCATTTAAAAAAAATGTAACTGTGCCTGACCTGTGGTGGTGCAGTGAGTAAAGTTTCGACCTTCAATGCTGAGGTTGCCAATTCGAAACCCTGGGCTTGCCTGGTCAAGGCACATATGGGAGTTGATGCTTTCTGCTCCTCCCTCCTTCTCTCTCTCTCTGTCTCTGTCTCTCTCTCCCCTCTCTCTAAAATGAATAACTAAAAAATCATAAATAAATGTAACTTTGAAGGAATATGACAAAAAACTTAATGCAGTCAAATAAATGCACATTGCCCACTTGAGTGGCAGCATGTGCATTTCAATGATGCAGTCATTCTCAAAAACATTTTGGAATGCCACTTTCTTTTAAAACTACTCTCAGAGTCTCAAAATATAGTGTGGAGCAAAAATAGGTTTATAATTGTGATTATGCAAAACAGTTTATTCTTATTGCTTATTAATGATTGTATTTTCCATTTGAATAACTGTAAACCTCCTTTTGTTCCACCTTTTTGTACTCTTTTTATACTCAGTGATAGAACATCTTTACCCTGAAGGTAGGTTAGGTTTTTGGAAATAGCCAGAAGTCATTCAGAGTGACATCTAATGGATCATGTATGTCAGAGAGAAGAACCTTACCTACTTTTGTACTGTTTGAGTTGTGACCACATAGTAAGGATACTGATTTTTTTTTTTAATTTTTCTTAAGTGAGAAGCACAGAGGCAGAATGATAGCTCTCGCATGCACCCTGACCGAGATCCACCTGGCAAGCCTCTTATGAGGCAGTGCTTCGCCCATCTGGGATCTGGGGCCTGTTGCTCCGTTGCTCAGCAACAGAGTATTTTAGCGCCTGAGGAGAAGCCATGGAGCTATCCTCAGTTCCCCGCGGCCAACTTGCTCCAACCAAGCCGTGGCTGTGGGGGAAGAGAGGAGAGGAGGGGTGGAGAAGCAAATGGTTGCTTCTCCTGTGTGCCCTGACCAGCAATTGAACCCAGGACTTCCACACGCCAGATTGATGCTCTACCACTAAGCCAACCTCCCAGAGCCCCTGATTTTTTAAAAAAAAATTTATTAATTTTAATGGGTGACATCAATAAATCAGGGTACATATGTTCAAAGAAAACATGTCCAGGTGAGCCCCTGATTTTTATTCCGTGGTTTTTATCCTAAATTTAAAGAACTATTCCAGGAAAAAAGAAGGACTAACAATAGTACTAATAATATGCTGAACAATGGTTTATCAATGGGATCAGTTTATTGTAGCCTTCAGAGGTAATTAATTAAAAGACACGTGATGTGACTTAGCAGTTTTACATCAAAACTTGAAAGAAAGAAATATGCTAGGTAAGGTGCCTTACCTGCCTCTCAGGGAGACCAGTCTGATTTGGACCCAATGTAGGATGTAGGTCTCGAGAGGGTCCCTGAATCCAATAGTTTTTGTCTTAAGACTATTATTCTGTACATCCTTAAAGTTCTTCCAATCATGTTAATCTTATGTTGGCTCTTTGGGGCTGGAATGTGAATTGGATTCATACTGTTTATACAAATGGGCTTAAGGGTGGACCTCAGTTGCCTGGTCCTAGAGGATAGAGAAGTGGTTTGGGAAGCCAAAACAGAGGTAAAAAGAGCTGTTGGTTGAAGTGGAAATTAGATTGGAAGTCATTTGTTTACTACCCTGTGAAACTCACTAAATAGCTCCTTAATGGCAGGGATCCTACACTAACAATCATCTGCTAGGCACCTATGTGGCTGAGGCCTTTAAGCTATTCAGTACATTGCTTTTTAATGAAAAGAAGGAAGGGGCCTAATATTTATTAAGGACCTAGTAGTTTCCAGGTGCTACTTCATTGGACCCTGAAGGTAGTCTTCACCAGGAGGTATTGTGACCAGGCTCTTTGGAGTGGTCATGTGACACTCAGGTCAGACTGAAGCTCAGAAAGGTTAAGTGCCGGGGCTGTTTAGTAAGTGGTAGAGCTGTGCTTTAAAACTTGATCGGTATAACGTAAAAAGCAAGTATGTGCGTGTCTGGCCCACCCCTAACGTTTCTGGTGGTCCAGCCAGAAGAGATGTACGAATACATTGTAATAATAATTGTACAGGGAAGTTTTGCCCCAGGGACACTCAGAAATGACTGGAGACATTTTTGATTGTCACAACTTATTTAGGTCTTTTTGTCCATATTATGTTTAAGGTTGTTTTTATATTCTGGATTTAAACTCTAGTGAGTACATGACTTGGAGGTATTTTCTTCCATTCTGTAGGCTGTCTTTTCACTTTCTTGATAATGTCCTTTGATGCAAAAAAAATAAAGTTTTAAATTTTGATCGAATCCAATTTATATACTTTTTGTTACTCATATTTTTGGTATCATATCTAAAAATCATTTGCCAAATCAGAAGTTATGAATATTTACTTTTGTATTTTCTTAAGAGTTTTATGGTTTTAGCTCTATCTATATTTAGGTCATTGATCCATTTTCAGTTAATTTTTTTTTTAGTTTTTTAAGAGAGAAAAGAAGGGAAGGAGAGAAAGAAAAACATCAACTTGTTCCACTCATTCATGCCATCACTGGTTCATACTTTTATGTGCCCTGACCAGGTGATCAAATCTGCAACCCTGGCATGTTGGGACGACACTAACCGACTGAGCTACCTGATCAGGGCTAGTCAGTTCATTTGTATATGACATGACGTAGAGATCCAACTTTATTCTTTTGTATGTGGAAATCCAGCTGCCCCGTGCTTTAAATAAAACCCACTTCATTCTCCATTGGATGAACTAGATGCCTTTTAAAAAATCAGTTGGACATACATGTTTGGGTATATTTCTGGACTCTCAGTTCTATTTCATTCGCCCATCTGTCTGTTTTATGCCAGTACCACACTGTTTTTATTATGGTAGCTTTGTAATAAGTTTTGTTTTTGGTTGTTGTTTTTGTTTTTTTTTTTTTGTATTTTTCTAAAGCTGGAAACGGGGAGAGACAGTCAGATAGACTCCCGCATGCGCCCGACCGGGATCCACCCGGCACGCCCACCAGGGGCGACGCTCTGCCCACCAGGGGGCGATGCTCTGCCCCTCCGGGGTGTCGCTCTGCCGTGACCAGAGCCACTCTAGCGCCTGGGGCAGAGGCCAAGGAGCCATCCCCAGCGCCCGGGCCATCCTTGCTCCAATGGAGCCTTGGCTGCGGGAGGGGAAGAGAGAGACAGAGAGGAAGGGGGGGGTGGAGAAGCAAATGGGCGCCTCTCCTATGTGCCCTGGCCAGGAATCGAACCCGGGTCCCCCATACGCCAGGCCGATGCTCTACTGCTGAGCCAACCGGCCAGGGCCGCTTTGTAATAAGTTTTGAAATCAGACAGTTTCAGGATGTTTTGGCCCCTCTCAGTTCCATATCATTATTAGAACTATTTCTGCAAAGTTTGTTGGATTTTGATAGGGATTGCATTGAAACTGTAGATTGTTTTGGTAGCATGTATTGACATCCTAACAATATTAAGGTTTTGTATTGTTGAACATGAGATGTCTTTCTATTAGGTTATTTTAAATTTTTTTTAGCAAAGTTTTATAATTTAAAATATTAAAGTTTTCAACTCCTTGCTTAAGTTTATTTTCTAGATATTTTATTCTTTTAGATTTGTTATATTTGAAGTTTTCAAAACACCTAAGCATACAGGCCCTTGCCAATTGGCTCAGTGGTAGAGCATCAGCCTAGTGTGTGGATGTCCTGGGTTTGATTGCAGTCAGGGCACACAGGAGAAGTAACCATTTACTTCTCCACCTCTCCCCCCCTTTCTCTCTCCCCTTCTCTCCCTCTCTCTCTCCTCCTCCCTCAGCCATGGCTTGATTGGCTCCAGGGAGTTGGCCCCAGGCACTGAGGATGGCTCTGTGGCCTCCCTCAGGCACTTAAAATAGCACAGTTGCTTGACAGGAGAGTAGCGCCCCTTATGGGCAGAGCCTCGCCCCATAGGGGGCTTGCTGGGTGGATCCCAGTTGGATGCATGCGGGAGTTTTTCTCTCTGCCTCCCCTGCTCTCACTTAATTAAAATAAAATAAAAAACTTAAAAATACCAAAGCACACTAAATCTGAATTCTTGGTAAGTTTTAACTTAATAGTCTGTAGAATACGGTTTGAGGTTTGAAACCAGGTAGATTAGTGTTTGAACCTGGCTTTGGCACTTTTACTTTTTTTGTTACAGAGACAGAGAGAGGGACAGACAGACACAGGAAGGGGGAGATATGAGGAGCATCAAGTCTTTGTTGTGGCGCCTCCTTAGTTGTTCATTGATTACTTTCTCATATGTGCCTTGATGGGGGGCGGGGGGCTACAACAGAGCAAGAGCGAGTGACCCCTTGCTCAAGCCAGCCAGCATGGGGTCATTTCTATGATCCCACCCACACTCAGGCTGGTGGGACTGCACTCAAGCCAGTGACCTTGGGGTTTCGAACCTGGGTCCTCTGCATTCTAGTCCGACTCTCTATCCATTGTGCCACCACCTGGTCGGGCTGGCTTTGGCACTTTTAAATACTAGCAGGTAACCTTGGATAGAGCACGTAAGCTCTCTAAGCCACTATTCGTGTATAAAATACAGGGATAAAGCAAGTCTTTTGTTAACAGAAGTTGTGTAGATCAGAGATAATATATGCAAAGGACTAGCTCTAAAATGTGACTCAGTTAAATACTAGATAAATAAAACTAGGCTTTCAGTATTGTGCTTTCTTATATGGTTTCAATATAAATATTGGTTTACCATACAATTGCTCATTAATGTTTAGTTTAAATTACCTTTGTTTATTTCTTTTCATCTCTACAAGTTGTATGATTAAAATACATACTATTAAAAATGATTAAAATTAATTTGTTGCAAAGGCTAATGATTTTTACACAAACTAAATATCCTGTTCCTCGGGGAGCTTTATAAAGTATGTTGACTCTGGAAGAAAAATAAATTGTAAATGGTGTTTCATTGGCGCTGTGGCCTGAAAAGAAGGGACCCTTCCTTCTGACGTTGCTGCTTTCAGATGCTTCTCTGCTTTCTTGGATCCTATATTGTTTTCTGGCCTTGTAAGGTGAAATTTTAGACATCACGAACATTTAACTTCTAAAAGTAACAAACCTGACTTAAGGCTTTACCGTCAATGGAGAATGCAACTATTCCTGCCATTTTGCAATGTGTCCATCCATATGTGTGTAGTATAACTATTGTCATGTATAAATTCTGTGGACCAATTTTTCTGTCTTATACATTTTAGGGGAACTTTACAAGGAAGTAAGCAGATTCAGCTTTTGAAAGACAGTCATATAAAAATTCTAATTTTTGTTTTAAGTTAAATTTACCCATTGAAAAAAATCTGGCTGTTGATTTTAGGAGGAAAGCAGATGAATCTGCATACAGGAATATGAAATGCTGCATGTTTTGATGGGGACGGAAGGGTGATGGGGATGTAGTGAGGTTGAGAATCATGGAGGTTTGAAAAAGAAACAATTGGGAGCAAGTTGACCCCTGAAACATTGCAGAGTTGCCAGGTTCCATTGGTCCATTTCAGCCTACAGATCAATAATTTATACTCTCACCCATCTGTCCTATCTGGATGACTCTTAGCACGCATGATGATTCTTTATTAAAATGATAACCCCAACTTTTTGGATGGTATTTTCATTAAGCCTACTAATCTGATAGCAAGCAAACTGTAACCATCAATAATAGGGTTAAAAGCAAAGGCTCTGACCTCAGGCCTTGGTTTATATCTCGGCTTCTCCAAATAGCAGCTGTAAGATATGAGTAGGCTGTCACTGCTGATGAGTTATATATGTGGGATGTTAATTGTGTATGTCCTTTGTATGGTTATCTCTTGATATCCTACTGTATTATTTGTATGAATTTTGTATATGATAGAACGTGATTTTCTGGTTTCTAAGTACTTAACATTTACAGAGACGGAAGAAGGCAGTAAGGAGAGTACCAGCTAATTACTAACATTTTTAAAATAAAAAAGTTGTAAGTAATTGTTTGAAAGAGGTAAAATCACAGCAACAAACTAATTAAAACAACCATCACTAGTTTTTCAAATGGTCCAGAAAATTTTCATTAAGAAATGTTTGTAGAACCAGCAGTAAAATGGGGAGATTCTTTATAAGAGTCAGAGAAGGTGATCTCATCATTTGTGGTAATTTTCACTTATATTTTTGGTGGGGTTGTGTTAATATCATCAACTCTTGCTCATGTCCTTTGTTTTTTTGCTGTAGTTGTCTTTGGCTATTTTAAGCCGTCGCACTTCTGACCTGGAGTGCAGACACCCAACACTGCTTTCTGAAGCGCCTTTACTCGCTCAGTGTTGTAATACACCAGTGCACTCCTGTTAGTTGTGGGTTTATTGCAAAAAATCTGTTCTGTTTACTATTTTCAAATTGGATAATAATATGACTTGCATTTTAATAGGATTCCTTCCTGTTAAATAAAATGGGGTGACAACACCCTAGTACAGAAAATTGCTTATATACTTAGGATGTCACCTCTGAGTGTCACTGTGGGAACAGGGACATTGCAAACTGCTGTTTAGAGGGTGAAATGATAAAGGAAGAGTCAAACATTTAAAAAGAAACATATCATCAACAGGACATACACAGCGTGACTCTATTCATGGTCAAACAGATAGGCTTGACTGCTATGGCCAAGCAGCTCTGTATTTTCTCTCTGGTCTCAAAATATTGGGTGCTGCTTTGACCCAGAACAGTGTTAGGAGAGTTAAATCTCAGAGGCTGTTTATCCCAACTCCTCAGATATTCTAGGCCCGTGGTCAGCAAACTCATTAGTCAGCAGAGCCAAATATCAACAGCACAAGGATTGAAATTTCTTTTGAGAGCCAAATTTTTTAAACTTAAACTGTATAGGTAGGTACATTGTTATTAACTTAATTACAGTACTCCTAAGCTGACCTTTGCTAAAAATGCCGCATGCTATTAAGTCACATGTGGCTCGCAGGCCGACCACTGCTCTAGGCCATGCAGTAAATGTTGTACAATAACCCTTGAACTTTGGCCACTTAGTCATCTTTTTTTTTTCATGTTGAGAAATGAATACATCAGAAGAGAATGCACAGTATATTGAATTTTAAAGATAAAATATAAGTCTTTAAGAAGTTTATCTCTGGGACTCACACTTTAAGCTGGGCCTTCTGATCTCAGGAGACCCTTTTTTTTCCTTCTTTGTTCCTAGAAAAAACTGCTTTTTGGTGGGGGGCAGAGTCAGAGAGAGGGACAGACAGACAGGAAGGGAGAGAGATGAGAAGCATCAATTCTTTGTTGTTCATTGATTGCTTTTTCTTATGTGCCTTGACCACGAGGCTCCAGCAGACTGAGTAACCCCTTGCTCAAGCCAGCGACCTTGGGCTTGAGCCAGCGAACTTGGGCTTCAAGTCAGTGACCTTTGGGCTCAAGCCAGAGACCATGGGGTCGTATCTATGATTCCACACTCACGCCAGTGACCCCTCGCTCAAGCTGGTGAGCCAGTGCTCAAGCAGGATGAGCCCATGCTCAAGCTGGCAACCTTGGGTTTCAAACCTGGGTCCTTCGCGTCCCAGTCCAATGCTTTATCCACAGTGCCACCACCTGGTCAGGCAGACCTGTTTGCATTTGATTATTTATTCATTCACAGCTCAAATAAAATAGTCACTAGCTATCCTTTAAAGAGTTTTGGAACTGTGTAAGAATATACTGAAATACTGGACCTTGAATGAACAATAATTGTTTTCCAGCAAACAGTTATTAAACTACAAGTGTTTGAGAAACCTCAGAGTGGCATCAAGAGGAATTTTCTCTTGGTTTTGAAGAAAGCATATCAGTTACTTTTGAATTGTTTTCATAGATAAACAGTGAATTTTAAGTAATTTCAGCTATGGGAAGAAAAACTTCCTATGCATTAGTGTAGATGGTAAGAGCCGAGCCACTGGCTCAAGGAGCTCTGTTTTAGGCGGGCTTTGGTCCTCGTGTGTGGGTCTCATGCACCAGTGGCCTTGAAAATACAAGAAGGCACTTGAGTTAATGCCTTTGCTATAGAGTAATTGTGGTGGAAATTATGAATTCTTTGTAACTAGGCTTTTTTTTTTAGAGGGAGAGTGAGAAGGGGGTGTGCATAGCAGAAAGCATCAACTCATAGTAATTGCTTCTTCTTATATGTACCTTGACCAGGCAAGTTTGGGGTTTCATACTGGCAACCTCAGCATTCCAGGTCAACACTTTATCCATTGCGCCACCACAAGTCAGGCGTAATTGAAGCTTTAAAAAATATTTTCATCATGATTTATTTATTTATTTATTTTTACTCAAGATGTCAGTTTTCTTTATGGTTAATTCAGTAGAAATATGTTGCTATTACACAGTCTGACCACTGAGTGGAGAAACTTATTTTCATGTTTTGTGTTGAAATCAGAATACTATAATTTGTGGCATAAAGGTATTTCTGTTGAACCAATTTAGCCAAACTTCAAATAAGAAAATTTCAAGTTAGGAAATTTTAAATAAGTTCTTGCATTTAAAAAAATTGATTGATTTTAGAGAAAAAGCAAGGGGAGTGGCAGAGACAGAGATAGAAACAGACATCAATTTGTTCCACTTATTTATGCATTCATTGGTTGAGTCTTATATGTGCCCTGACTGGGGATCGAACCTGTGACCTTAGCGTATTGGGATGATGCTCCAACCAACTGAGCTACCCAGTCAGGGCTTACATCTACTTAAAAAGTTTTATACTTAGTCTCATATACTAATGGAATTAGTAGTAGGAAGAAAGAAAAAAAACAAGGTACATATTTTACTAGCATCATTATCAGCTGTGGAATATAAAGATTCTGACTCTCTTAACTAGCATTTTAGTTTTGTTTCACTGCTAGATTTTGGATAGATGTAAGTCTTGGGGAAAAACAACCCCAACTTCTACCCATGTTTAAAAAAATGATAATGATGCTATGCAGAAGTAAAAAGTAGTTTTACTCAATATTCAGTCATTATTCTTGGCCTATAGAGAAAAAGTTTGACAATATAAAGTAGCATTTTTCTTTGAAAAGTCACATTGGTTAGGAATTGTTGGTTTGATTTTTAACTCTTATTTACTGAATCCAAAAGCCACCACTCAGGTGACAGGCGGGAACCAGGATGTTGGGTTCTAGCCTGGGGGTTAGGTGACCCAGAGGTCACCACAGGTGGAACCCGGAGCTGTGTGCTTCTTGGCTAAGCCAGTGTTTGAAGGATGCTCTCACCCTCCACTTGGTCCATGGTGCCTGCTCCCTTGCAGGCAGAACATCCTGTGAGTCATTAATGCAAACACGGAAACAGTTTTCATACTAGCAGGACACTGAAGTGGCTGGCCTTGGGCCGGCTGTTATGTAAAGGGCATCTGAGGCGAAGGTTGTGGAACAGAGGTCAGACAGGCTCGTCTCTGCCCTCCTGCATCTCCCCGCTCTCGGGAGGGCCTTCCTCCTCCTCCTGTCAGTCTCCATCCCTCTCCCACCTAGCGCTTTCTCCCAAGCTGGCACTGTGTGTTTGGTGGTGGGGGGAGCACTGAACCAGAATCTGGTGTTAACTAAGTGGGTGGTAACCTGGGACTCACTGCTTGACTTCTTTCTAGACCTTAGTTTTCTCACATTTAAAATGGATGGTTTTTCTCCATTTTTCCCGTTACTTGTATCTTCATCAGTCATCTACCCTCTGACTTACAGTTTTCCCCTGCATATTTTCTCATCTTTCCCAAGTTGTATTTCTTTTGCTGTTTCTTCCCTCACCCCCTTCCTCACCTTCTTAAGTAGCTTCTCCTTAACCTCCTCTTCCTCCTGACTTCTCCTTCCTTTCTTTCCCCCTGGCAGCACCCCAGGATCAAATTTCTCTTCCTACCATTGGATGCCCGGGTCAAGAACTGCAGTAGGACGTGGAGGAAGAGGTTTAAATTTTTATACATTGCATGATATTTATGTCCCCCCTCGAAATCGCTTCTTTAGAAAGGAGGAGTCTGTGTGCACCGTGCGTATTGAATTAGTTACTGGGGCCTGTGGGCACTCCATGGCCTCCAGGCGCACTGTAGTGTCTGGCGGCTGAATTGGGGCCAGGTTTTCCCATTTCTGATTCTGGTGAAATTTGTTTTTAAATCTGCCATTTAAAATTTTATTATGTGTAATCTTAGTGGTATATAGCTGAAGTAAACATTACCAACCCCTATTTATTTGGTCAAACATTTGGAATTTTGTCTTTATGATGTTTAGGAAAGGTAGGAAAAAAGGCTTAAGAATGTGAATGAACATCATTAAATGTATGATGATCAGCTAGTATATTGTTAATGAATTGGCTAAGTACCTTTATGGAACAATGAAAAATCCTGTGATCTTCAGTTATTCATTAGTAGAACTTTGGCCGAATATACTTTTTTAACCTCCTTACTCAAGAACGTCTCCGGGCTCTAAAGCAGTATCATCCAATAGAATATATGGGAGCCACATACATAATTTAAAATTTTCTAGTAATATTAAAAGGTAAAAAGATAAAGGCAGGTAAAATTAATTTTAAGAATGTATTTTGTCCTGGCCGGGCATCTCAGTTTGGTTAGAACATCGTCCCAGTATGCCAAGGTTGTGGGTTCATTCGGTCTCCCTGGTCAGGGCACATACAAGAATCAACGAATGAATGCATAAATAAGTGGGACAAGTTGATGTTTCTTTCTATCTCTCTCTTTCTTCCTCACATCAATAAATTTTTAAAAAGAATGTATCTTACTTGACTCAATGTATTCAAAATAATTATCATTTAACATGTATCCTATAGAGTATATAAAAAATTGTGAGATTATTTCACATTCTTTTTTTATCCTAAGTGTATCCTTTTTTACACTGAAATCACATCTTTATTGGTACTAGCCACATTGCAAATATAACCACGTGACTAGTGGCTGTTTGTAATGAACAACACAGTCCTATACTGATGAATAAAATAGTATGTTTTAATTTAAAAATTAATACATTTTGTCTGTGTTAAGTGTGTTTTAGTTTTTTGTTTGTTTTGTTTTTAACAGTTCACTTGAATTTACTATATATTGACTTAACTAAGAGCTGGAAAGAAAATTCCAAGAATGTTTGAATTTTGGCCCTGGCCACGTAGATCAGTGGCTAGAGTGTCATTCTGGCATGCTGTCACAGGTTTGATCCCCAGTCAGGGCACATATGAGGAGCAGCCACTGAGTGCACAGTTAAATGGAACAACTTCCTTTCTCCCGCCCTCCTCCCCTTCCTTACCTCAACTCAATGGTAAAATTTTTTTAAAAGTTTGAATTTTACAATGTTGCAGAATCACACTCTTGAAGTTAAATAAATTGCTCATTATTATATTACTATGTACTATGTAATATAATTATAATGACATTAATAGAATTAATATGGTAACTATTACTATTTGTTCATTATTTGCAGTGCTGAGCAGGCTGCCTCTCTTCCAGAATTGTGAAATATGTTGGGTCATGCCAATATGACAAAGTAAAAACTTTCTGGTAATCAAGTTCTATAAAGCATACATAACCTGCCTATCTTTGGGAAGCTCGTTGATGGTTACAAATACACATAAACTGTTTCCCCTTACATTATTAATTTGTATAAGATTACTTCTCCATATGTAGAGTTGTTTTTATTTCTAAAAGCAAGGATGTGATTGATTTAGAGAATCATTAACTCAATCCCTGTCCTGTGTGATGGAAGCTGCAGTGACCGTCATGTGATTGGGCAGGGCCTGGGACCTATCAGTGTAAACACATGGCATAGCCTGTGCATGCCCTTTCTTATCTCCGTCGAAGAGAAGGGGTTGAGGTGTTTTGAACAAATCTTATTGGTAAAGTCGTGTATATATTGCTTTTTTTTTTTTTAAAGAACCATTTCCTTTCGGTTTAACTCTATTACTGTGTCTGCAAACAGTTTGTCAGCAGAGCAGCTTTCTGTTTTGGTAATTTAGACTTGTATCTTCATCTTTGAAAAAAGACATGCTTTATAAGCTAGTTCAGTTTTAAGATGTTTTACTTAGAAGATGACAGCGAAGATGAGAAGGTTCATGGAGGCTTATTAAGTAAAACCGAAGATGTTTACCATGGGAAGGCCCCTGCTGGTATCCTGGTGAGTTATATCTGCCAATGTCCTGGTCACTTTACCTGCTCGGTCTCGACAGTGCTGAGAAAGGGGTGAGGACCCCCACCAAAAGAAAATGGCCAATGCCTTCTCTTTGGAAAATGTAGTGCCATAGGGATTTTATTACTTTTTAAATGTTAGGTGTAACAGGTATCTTTGCCCACCTGGTCTCCCTCATTCACATGACAGCATCTTTCTACCTTTTTCCATTTATTAGTTAATAACTTTCTGCCTAGGAAAAAAAAAGTTGATGATTTAGACAGAATTTTTTTAAGAACTGGATTTCAAACAAAATGTATCTGGATTTACATTCTCTTTGCATCTAAGTGCAGTAGTTGAGGAATAAAAACATTTAAAAGTTTTAGTTTTTATTATTCTAGTCAAAAATATTTAAACACTAAACCAATATTTTGAAACTGGCATTTTATTCTGATATATGATGGAGAGGTGTGACTGCAGTCTTTTTTCTCCTATGGATGCAAACAAAAAAATGTTTGTAAGCTTGAAATATGTGGGGAAAATGCATATTGTCTGAGGTTTGAAAATATTTTTTTGATTTATGTGTGTGTGTGTGTGTGTGTATTTAATTTAGATGCCTGAGGTTTTTTTTTTAAATCTAGAGTTTCTTCTCTTATAAGATATAAAACAAGTCATATAATCTTAGTGTTAAGTTCTTGAAGTCTGCATTAAGGAAACAAAATCAAGTGACCATTATTTAACTTTGCCTTTAGAATCTTTTCCTTTAAAAATCTGAAATAAATGCAGTGAGTTAGTAAAAGTATTAGAAAATTAAGGGCATGCGTTTTTATGAAAACAAGTGTAAAATAAACAGGATAAAAATTAGTTTCCAAAACCTGTGGCTCATAATCAAGTTGATTTTAGTTGACAAAATTTTTGTCACCTTTTAAAAATTTCCTCACATTTTGTGTGTTTTTGCTTTTGGACCAGTTGGTAAAAGTACTTTTTCAGGGTTTTCAAGAATTGATGGAACTGGACATTGTTTGAATATGGACATCATTTGAATATGAATCTTAGTTGCTACTGAGATGCAATATACTTTTGAAATTTTCATTTTAATAGTAGAGACTCAAGAGTATATGTACACGTGGATTCATGCGCTTCCGTTGTAAAGGTCAGAAAGGAGAATAGTGAACATAGCTGATGTGAAATATTTTAAGAATTCATTTAGTGAGTAGCACTGACACAAGCCACCCACCATTGGAAGAAGTTCTTATACTTCCTGCTTTCTAAAGGGAGGGCAATGAGTGTTTGATTAGGTTGCATTTTATTATCAGTTCCCTTTTATGGTAATGTTAGAACATTGACGTTCCATGGGTTACCTCCCTGCCCCAAGAGAAACTTTGATTTTCTGAATGGCTAGTGTTCAGGACACTGGGTTTGATATCTGCTCAATAAGCTGTACTGATTATATAGGAGTTAGACTTTATAACCTGGGTGTGTGTGTGTATATGATTATCAGGGTCCAGGCCCTCAGTCGCTCCATACTAGTCATAGGCTGTCTGGGCATACCTCTTGTTGGAAGGTGAAAATCTTCATCTTAAAGATGATTGTTTGGAATGTAAATGCATAAATTTAATAATTTATAAAAAAGCTTCCTGTGCTTTGCTAGAAATTGGGAATTTTTAAAGACCATGTTTCTATAATTTCTAAACAAGTGAAAATAAGTCCTTTGTTTGGTAAGGAAAAGGCCAAATTGTTTTATATTCAAATACCCTGAAGTTCCAAATCTGTTTGGCCTTACTTACCCTCACTTATTTTCAGTTACCTTGATTGTATTTTTTAAAATTAGGGCAGAATGTACTACAGGATTTCATAGCCAAATTTGTAATCCTAAGAAAGGCTTCTAGAATTGAGTCTTTCTGTGGTTTAGAGCTGGAAGGGGTCTAGGGGGCATCTTGCACTTCTTGGTAGAGATGAGAACCCCTGTTCCTGAGGCGGAAGTGGGGCGTGACCTTGGTTGGATCCCCACATTTCACCAGCTCAGGACTCCCAAAGCCCAAGGGCAGAGCTTCCCCATCCTGTCCTCTGCTCTCTTAATCTTAATCAAAATATTTGGGCACCTGTGTGTTTGAGTCCCCAAAACTCACTTTTTTCAGGGAGAATTTTGTATTTTATATTATTTACAGCAAAATTTAGTAACATAAACAGTGGCGGAACAGAACGAGTCAGCCCGTAGGTGGAGTGTGTGTGGCTTGGGGCCGTGTGCTTTATACTGAGTTAGGAAACCCTCGTGGGGGCACCCCCTTCTCAGCACATTTGTCATTGCTCCTTGCTGCCCGAAATCCTCAAGCAGAACTTGGTGGATGGCTCCAAAACCAAACACTTTCCTTCAACCCAGCATGGACAGTGTTCACAGAACTGGTTAAATACTTAGTTGCATAGAATTTTATTTCCTCACAGAAGTGTGGTGCTGTTACTAAGTTAGGCAGTTTGGGGGAGTAAATTCTGTTAGAAGCTTTGTGTTTACACAAGTTGTTTGCCTCTTTTCATCCTAATGTCCCAGGTGAGCTCAGGAATTTGGGGAAGAGTAACTTAGAGGCTGTGGTGAGAATTATGTCTAGGCTGTTTGAAAATTATTATCCATTTTTATATTTATGCCCTCATCTGTTTTCAGAAAGAAAGACTTGCAGATAAGATACAATTAAAAACACGTGTACGTATATGCAACTGCTTCACAGAGTACATGACTAAACAATTTAAAGGAAACAAAATTGTCTTCATTCAGCAAATGTTTATCACACTGAGTCTGCTAGAGGCTCACAAAGTTTTTGGTTTGCATTTATTAAAATGGCTGAATTATTTACTGCTCTGATTTGGTAAGTAACATAACTGGACAGATATCTAGCGGATGGCTATATAAATATTTATACTACCTCTTTTAGTTTGCCCAGATACTTGGTCCTAATTATATACTCTCAGATAGCTGAACTACTTCACTCAGGTGATTAGGAAAAGCCCAGTATTATAGATCTGATCCAGTTGCTGGTCAGTCAGTTTTTTGCATAGGTAATAAGTTATCATCCCATCGCTGTCTTTAGGCATCTCAAAAACTAGGTGTAGGTCTAGTCTAGAGGATTTGGGCAAACTAAACAAGCTGGTTGGCATGACATTCAGTTAGAAGTTTAATGTGCTCGTAGCTGTATCTATTACACAAAGATTGACTAAGTAATTGCTTAGTAGTTTTCATGCTTACTTGCATTTCTAAAAATATTTTTAATTGAATTTATTGGGGTGACTCTAGTTAACATAATTAATACAGCTTAGGTGTCCAATTCTACAACATATCTCTGTACACTATATTGTGTGTTCACTCCCAGTTGCATTTTAAAATCATTTTACTTCTGTGTTTCTTTCTAGTCTCCAGTCAGGTTCAGTGTTCCCTGTAACATTTATGATCTGTCACCTCATGTACAAATAGATTAGAACTGAGCATATTGTAGTCATGACAGGAAAAGCTATCGGAAGGCTTCATTGAAAGGCATTATTCTGCAATTTGAAATAATGAAGGGAGAAGCAGTGCAGAGAACTGAGGGAATGAGATCCATTAAATTTTATAGAGCTGCGGTAGTTTGCAACAAGTTTGGTCACAGGAACGATGCGGGGGTTGAGAAGAGTCATTGAGGGCCCTAGTGTACTGCTTTCTGCTTTAGGATTTACCTAAAAAACAAAATTTTGTTATGTATAGTGAAATCTAAAGATAGGTGTAAAATTGAGTATTTTGTTTCCCTTGCTCTGTATCAATTCTGTTGCTGAAGAAAACAAATATTCAGTTACTTACTGAGCATTTGGAAAATGAAACTATTGCTACCTGCCATTTACCTTGAAGGCTGTGCCTTACCGAATTTCAATGTTGGGCATTTTCCTGTAAGTAGATTGACTAGGAGGAAATGATAACATAAATTTTCTCTCACTTTCTGAGAGAGAGAGAGAAAGGAAGAGAAGGAGAGAGAGAGACAGGCTCATCAATTTGCTCCTGTATGTGCCCTGAACCAGGGATCGAACCAACAACCTCTGTGCTTCAGGACAATTCTCCACCCAACTTAGCTGTCAGGCAAGGGCCAGAATATTTATAAAGGAATTCTTTTTTTTTTGTTTTTTTTTTTCTTTCATTTTTCTGAAGCTGGAAACAGGGAGAGACAGTCAGACTATCGCATGCGCCCGACCGGGATCCACCCGGCACGCCCACCAGGGGTGACGCTCTGCCCACAGAGAGGAAAGCGCGGCGGAGGGGTGGAGAAGCAAATGGGCGCTTCTCCTGTGTGCCCTGGCCGGGAATCGAACCCGGGTCCTCCGCACGCTAGGCCGACGCTCTACCGCTGAGCCAACCGGCCAGGGCTATAAAGGAATTCTTGACAGAACAACTGTCAGTCCTAGAATTTATCTTATAAAATGATCAGGTCAGCTGTTTGTTCAGTAAAGTGTATAAAATTCAAAGTCTGTTAAGTTTGGATCAGATGTTAAGATAATAGATAATGTCTTGAGACTAGGATACATAGTTCAGTCCTTAACAATTTGGTTTTCTCAACAAGCTTAGTGAGGACCGGGAAGTCAGAGTTTGTGCAATAGAGACTGGAAGTAGTCCTCAGATCTGGATGTCCGTCAGAGTCAATGGATAACAGATCCTCAAGACTCTACATCCAGGAAACTACATTCTCAACCGCCTAAACTTGATTCTATTGTAGATGCCCCAAAGCCTGCTCTGAGAAATACTGACCTGCAGAGGTCCTTCCCAGTTTTCTTCACTTAACTGAAAAAAAAGAGGTTGATTAGACATAGAACAATCGCTGGCTCTACCTGCAAACCTTGGAGGTGATGGAGTTGCTCTTATTAGAAAGCTGGATCACAATTTACAGGGAATTGACCAGAACCCTAAATTCTCCAAAGAATACCTCATTATGGCAAAATCTTAGTCTTTCAGGAAGAAGTCTTCTGGGTCCAGATGCTAGATCAGAAGGAATTTCTATAACTCCTCTCCACATTTTCTCTGAATAAAGACACAGGAGAGCACCAAAAGGTTCACCCCTTCTTGTAGTCCATTTTATGACAGACTGATATTGGAAGTAGCAAGAATAGGCACGAAATTTCATCAGAGATCTCTTGCTTTTACATGAAGCTGTGCTTCTTTAACATGGCTCATCTTCATTATTAGTTATTAAACTTTTAAAAAGATCCAAGGGAATTTGCATTTTAGAAACTGTCCAGGATGATTTTCATGTATACAAAATTTTGAACCAATGGAATAAACAATATTCTTGATAGAAAGTTCCCCACCGGCCCTGGCCAGTTGGCTCAGTGGTAGAGTGTCGGCCTGGCGTGCAGGAGTCCCAGGTTCGATTCCTGGCCAGGGCACACAGGGGAAGTGCCCATCTGCTTCTCCACCCCTCCCCTCTCCTTCCTCTCTGTCTCTCTCTTCCCCTCCCGCAGCCGAGGCTCCATTGGAGCAAGGTTGGCCCAGGCGCTGGGGATGGCTCTGTGGCCTCTGCCTCAGGTGCTAGAATGGCTCTGGTTGCAGCAGAGCAATGCCCCAGATGGGCAGAGCATCGCCCCTGGTGGGCGTGCCGGGTGGATCCCGGTCGGGCGCATGCGGGTGTCTGTCTGATGGCCTCCCCGTTTCCAACTTCAGAAAAATACAAAAAAAAGAAAAAGAAAGTTCCCCACCAAATCTATCCTTTTTATTTCCATGTCTAAGTTGCTTTGATCATTCATTTAACAATATTTACTGCATCCCAATTATATGCAAGATGTATTTCTAGCTCTATGTCTAGAAATTGTGGCATGATCCTAACCAACTGCTTTCTTTTCATTACATCTGCCCTGGGCTGGTCATTGGGTCTTGCTGAGTCTCAGTTCCCTCTGCACCTCTGCCTTTACAGTGTGCCATCTCTTGCTTGAATTGGTTATAGGAGCTTCTGATGTGGTCCCTGCTTATAGTCTTCTCTTCAATTCATCCTACCTACTCCCAAGTCATCGTGTCACTTCCCTGACCACAGCCACTGCCCACTGACCATGGGATGCAGTTGAGGCATGGGTCCAAGACCTTTCATCGTCTCTCACCTTTGCCTCGTACTCAGCATGCACTTTCCACGTGCTCTTCTCTCCGCCTGGGACTGCCCGCTGGGCCTGACACTTCTCACACACTTTTACACTGCTTCCCGAAGCCTCCCTTGCCTCTCCCGTGCAGCGTTTTTCTTCTTTCTCTAGTCCTCTCAGAAGTCGCCAGACTAGCATTAGCACAGGAATTATGTAAGTTAAATTTTTATGTCCCTTTCTCTTGTTAGACCCAGGGACCTCTCAGAGAAGGAGGGCGGGATGTTGTTTATCTTTATATTATGAGGCCTCACTGTGGTACCGGGCATGAGGCAGATGCTCAGTTTTGTTTGACTGCCTTAAAGTCCTGTCAGAAACACGTCAGTATAATGGACATTTTGACAGACGGATTATAAATTTCCTGTTGTGTGTCTTGAACGATTTACCCAGTCATCTTACATAATTGTTTCTGAATTAAAGCTTCAGAGGTGTTACATTGAAAGACCTTTGCTGAGACAAAAAGGCTGTCTGGAGAACTTGGTATATTCATGAAGTTTGCTTGGAGTTTTGGTTTTGTTTTACAGATTCTGTAGATGGGGAACTCAAATGGTCCTAGCAAAAGCCACCCTGTGCTGTGGGGCAGAGACCCGCCACGTTCCTGAGTGGATGTTTGGGGCTGTGTGGCTGTCAGCATTTCCTCAAGGATTTTGGCTCCAAGGAGATCAAGTGAAGCTTAATGAACCACCTGTTTTGTGAAGCTCCTGGGATTGGGAACTGTCTTCCTGATTGAGGACAAGGACTATTTCTTGTGCTACTATTTTCTGTTTCTTATTTTAAAAAGCAAATATTAAAAGGCAGCTGATATAAAATAAGAAAAATTAAACAAGTTTGCATTCTGCTGTGATGGGAAAAAGAGAAAAGTAAGAGTTACAAAGTAAGCCATTTAGTTGACTGTAAGTGGCCAAGAGTGGCTTCTCCAGGAAGGCTGGGGTTTTCAGCGTAGCATCAGCTGTCTGTGGCACTGTTTGCTGCTTGCTCAGAGACAACACTTGTATTGAATAGTTCTCTGTTCCATATGTCCACCTAACCTGTAACCACTTTTAGGTCATTGTGATCCCCAAAGTGTCTGCTGGGTGCATGGTAAGTGTTTAAAAATGTCTAGCCTGAGTTCGCCCCACAGGATGTGGGCACCTCTGAGGACTTGCACCTCCTGCTCTCCCGGAGCAGAGACTTGCAGCAGGTGCTGCTGTGCATGCCATTGCTCCTTTCATCACCCGTTTGTAAGGAAGTCAGGTTCTCAGCCAGGCTAAGTGACACCCTACTCTAGGGGACTCTGGAATCCTTGGAGAGCTATAGGGACTTAAGTTCAGCCTGACTCAGATCTCTTGTCCTCAGGGACACCAGCTGATCTTGAGAGTCCAACGATTGAAGACATCGCGTGGGCAGTAGCAGGAAGGTTGGGACCCTGAGTCACAGCGGAGCTGCATTCTAGTGAATAGTAGTGGGAAGTAAAACATCTTGTCTCAGTCTAAATATAAAATGAAATGAATAATATCTGCCTTACATAACGGAATTTCTCTTTTTGAAGATCAAATGAAATATGTTTGAGAAAAGTTCTTAAAAAATAGTGCTACTCAAATGCAGAATGTAAGCTTGGATGCCTGGAGGAGTTTGGTCAAGTAGCATGGGTGTAAGCTGGAATGTTATGAGGTAAGAGTGTTCTGGTGTTTGTGCCTGAAGTATCTAGAAGTATTGTTGCTTTATAGCACATTTCCTCATATCTGCAAGCAGGTTAGATGGAATGTTGAGGGCAATTTCTTAGATAAAAGCTGTCCAGAAGTCCGGATCACATGAGGTCTCCGAGGAAGTTCACTTCCTAACATTGAACCTCTGGGTTAGCAGAAGCGTTAGTAGGCAGTGCTAACTCTCATAGCAGTATGTGGAAGAGGCTTGGAAGACGGGTTGGCTTCTTTGGACTCTTTAATCATGTTTATGTGGCCAGGGTAGTATTAAGTAAAAATAACACTCCAGTTCCTAAAGAAATCTGGAGTTCTTGTGCTCTGTGTGCATGAGCCTGAAAATGAGGGCTGGAATCCCTATGAAATCCTTCAGCTCCGTGGTGCTCTGTCTGTATGGACATCTGTGTCAGTCTGCTTTCTGATTATGTATTCCATCTTTGCTTTTTCTCTGAGATTCCACTTGCAGCAAGGAATCTGCGGGTTTTGTCATGGTTAGAGCATTTCTGTCACTTAGAGATTCAGGGAAGGTCATAGGCTCTAGAATCAGACTTGAATTCAAGTATCTTTCAACCTTACCACTTAGTGTGGTGACCTTGGACACTTCTGAACCTCAGTTTACTCATAAATGGAAACACTTATGCCAAACTTAGGGGTAGTTGTGAAGATTACATGAGATACTGTTCAAGTTATTACAGCAATTGATACACATGGACATGTAACAACTGTGGTGGTGGGTTTGTTAGTAGTTCCGCTAACTACATATAGTAACACTAGTATAGAATATGTATATGAAAGTAAATTTAAAACTCAGGAAACAGATTTTGGTGATATGTATAAAGGAGCAGTTTAGACTATACTTATTTTGTATCGATAACAATTTAAAAACTGTAATATTTTAATAGCTACCTGTATCTTTATAGTTACTCTTTTCTTTCACAAACATTATTTTTGATTGAACATATCACCTTTAAATAACTTGGGGCAGTTTTTGAGGAGAGAGATCCGTATTTGAACCTATTTACTGATGCGTTTCAGTTATAGATCTCTGCTACATACCGGGACAATTTACTTTAGTTTCTCTGGTTCTCAGGTGAAGTTGCTAAGCAAAGCTTCAAGCTTTTGATAAATATTGAATCTTGAAAGCCACTTATTTATTCCAGGCACTAAAGTATGTTTAAAATATTTAATAATAAAAATCTGATTATAGGCACCATTGAATTTCCTATATGAAGAACTATTTGGTCTATTGAATTTTATGCACAAACGGCCATTTGGCTTCCAATAACTATTTTAGTTGATTGCCACATACTGATTTTTTTTTTTTTTTTTTTTAGTTTAATGAATTTAGTAATTGCCTCCCAGGTCTATCTCTGCCATTTTGCCTAGCTTTGAATATCTCATTTAAAGAAAGACATGGACAGTTCTCTTAGTTGGTTACTAAAGTGAAAGTAAATAGTCATTTCAGATATTTTAAGGAATAAGAATGCTTAGCCCAGAATAGATGAGACCTAGTTGTGGTTGTACAATAAACTCTGGCGTGGAGTGGTGTCATTTAGAAGAGGGTAGTACGTAAGTCATTGTGATTTCTGGTGGACATAGTAACTAGGACTGTCAGATACTGTTGTGAACTTCTTGGTGAAAGGAGTGTCTCTGTCACCTGGAAGTATTCCCAAACTGAAAAGCAGTGTACCATGTGTTGTTAAAGAAGATACTAGTCTTAGCGCAGGCTGCTGTGACATGGTACCATGGACTGTGTGGTTTATACAATGGACATTTATTTCTCACAGTTTTGGAGTTTGGGAAGTCCAAGATCAATGTACTGGCAGATTCATTTTCCAGTGAGAGCCCTCTTCCTGGCTGTAGACAACTACCTTCTCATGTGTGCTCATCTGGTGGGTGGAGGGAGAGTGCATTCTGGTTTGGTCTTCTCCATGTAAAGACATTGATTCCATCATGGGAGAATCAGTGTTCTCATGACCTCACATAAATTTCATTACCTCCCGAAGACCCCATTTCTAGGGTTAAGGCTTTAACATATGAATTTGGGGGTTGGGGAAAGAAACATTCAGTCCATAACAATCCTTAGCCTTTCTAAGCCTCGATTTTATTATCTTTAAAAATAGAAATAATGCTAACCTACAAGGTGGTTCTGAGCTGATAATGCTTGTATAAGCTTAAGAAGTCAGTACATAGTAAGCTCTCAAAGTAGTTGCTGCTACTGTGATGATTTTAACTTGACCATGTTTCAAGATGTGCCAGAAGCATTTTTGGTATTTGTTGCAAGACTGTGCTGGATAAATTCTTCCAATTCTAAGAATCAGCAAATGGACTTTAATGTTCTTCTTTGTGCTCATAAGCCTGAAGGTTAGGGTGCTGCTCTGTGAATATCTCCACGGTGCTCTGTCTGTGTGGGCATCTTTGTGTCAGTCAGCTTTCTAATTAGGTAGTGTCTTTACTTTCTCTCTGAATTTTCATGTCTCATTCTGCATCCTTCTCCATTGGTCTCTGTCACTCTTTGTTCTTGAATTTATTTTCTCTTCTCTTTGATCTCTTTTTCTTATCATTCACTATAAAATATGATGAATAGTTTACAATGTACATTACTTTGCTATTTTTTTTTCATCTTAGTTATATTTCAAAAGCTAGTATCTTGCTGTGTTACATAATCATCTGTCTTTCCTGCCCCTGCACAGAGTCCCACTCTCCCAGTCTATGACCAGGACAGGCTGGTGTCAGAGACCTGACTTTGTCCTCACTGGACTTTATTATGGCTAGTGCTGGGCTGGGCATATAGGGATAAAGTCTCACGGTGCTTGGTTCTACCTAAAGAGGAAGCTGTTTAAGGTATCATGCATGCAATGACCAACTGCTTTTCCCTCAGACAGAACCATGAAGAAGCCCCCTCTCCCAGCCTGGTTGGGGTGCCCCACCTAGCAGAATTGTGCCCCTCATTCCCAGGGTGTAGTGAACCTCTCTTTATTTTTGTTTTCCCAGCCTTCATAATGTAAACAGAACTGTTTGTATCTGCTGAGAGAAAATCAGTCATTTGACAGACTGTATTTTTCTACATTTAGCAACTGGCATTTACACAATAGACTTTCTTGTATAACAGCACATTCTTCAACCATGGTAATTAAAATCATCTTGAATAGATGTACAATAGTTACACTTAATTACGGATTCTATGCTCTAGTTGAAAATAAGCTTATTGTACATTTAGCTTATAAGACTTGCTTATGGCTGAATGTAGATGCATAAAAGTTACCATTTTCAGTTTCTTTTAAGAAAAGGTCTATTTAATTAGATATGTTATTTTTTAAATTTGTAACAAAACTCATTTCAAAATTGCCACCGTCAGTCAGGCAATAATACAAGGTTTGACTACATGGGTGCTGTTTGCTTGATTAATGTGCGTGTTGGGAAAGCAAAAAGCATGATGCGAACGAGTATTAATTACAGACTGAAAATTCCGGTGGCTGTTTTAGGTTGCCGAAAAATACTTGTAGTACAAGAGTGAAAAAACTACACAAGACAAAATTTTATTTCACTTCTGTTTTCAGAGATAATCTTAACACATAAAAATTGTACACTGTGACTCCAGAAGTCACAAACAAGATGTTCTCTTGTCCTCTAAATTAGTTGTACTTTTATGAAACAAAATTTAATGAGATATTTATGTGGCACATCACCTGAAAAGATGTTTCACATCATTAGCCATTAGAGACATGCAAATTAAAAAACAATATCTTTGCACACCTGTCATCATGGCTAAAATAAAAAACAGTAACAATGCCAAATGCTGGCCAAGAAGGTGGAGAAACTGCACCTCTCAGACCTTGCTGGTATGAATATAAAATGGTACAGCAGCTCTGGAGGCAGGGTCTTGAAAAATGAAACACGCAGTTCCCATTCAGTCCAGCAGCCATGTTCCTGGGTGTTTACCTCAGTTAACTGAAAAAAAATTTTTATTAGAAACCTATACAGGAATGCTTATAGCAGTTTTCTTTGTTAACAGCCAAAAACAAAAAGCTTAACTGTTCCTTCACAGGTTAAATAAAATGTAGTACATCCATACCATGGAATACTACTTTACAATAAAAAGGAACAAACCTCATACATGCCAACCTGGCTGACTCTCCATAAAAATGTGGGTGGAAGAAAAGCAATCTCAAAAGGTCATATACACTCTGATTCCATTTACCGTATTTTTTGCTCCATAAGATGCACTTTTTTACCCCCAAAAGTGGACAGGAAAATGCCTGTGCATCTTCTGGAGCAAAAAATACGGTATTTCATTAAATATTTTAACACATCATTTGGTTCAGAATAGTTTTTTTCTTATTTTCCTCCTTAAAACCCTAGGTGTGTCTTATGGAGCGAAAAATACAGTATATAACCTCCCCCCTCCCCATACGAAAGACAGACAGACAGACAGACACAAAAGACAGGAAGGGAGAGAGATGAGAAGCATCAACTCGTAGTTGAGTCACTTTAGTTGTTCGTTGATTGTTTCTTATGTGTGCCCTAACCAGGAGGGCTCAAGATGAGCCAGTGACCCCTTGCCCAAGCTAGCAATCTTGGGCTCAGGCCAGCAACCATGTGATCATTTCAGTGATCCCATACTCAAGCCAGCAACCTTGGGGGTTTGAACGTGGGACCTTAGCGTCCCAGGTTAATGCTCTATCCTCTGCACCACCACCAGTCAGGCATATATAACTTAAAAATGACAAAAATCACAGAAATGAAGAATAGATTTATGGTTGACAGAGATTAAGGAGGACATGAGGAGGAGAGGGAAGTAGGTGTGTGTGGCGATAAAGGCCAGTGGGATAGATCTTTGTGATGATAGAAATGTTCAGTCTCTTAACTGAATCAATGCTGATATCTCCATTATGATACTGCAGAAGAATTTTGCGAGATGTTACCATTGGGGGAAACTGGTAAAGAGTACATGGGATCATTTTGTATTATTTCTTACAACTACATGCATGAAAATCTGCAATTACCTCAAAATTAAAAGATTAAGTTTAAAATATATAATGAGTTGTAATATGAATATTCTGATGAAACACCATTTTCTCCCCACACATATTTTTAGTCTTATTTATTGATCATTTGATCATTCTTTTATTTATTCAAGAAATAATTATGATAACACCAGTATCATCACCCACTTATAACTCTTTTAGAATTTACCACATAGAGGACCTCCTTTTATTTGGCTATTTAGTATTAAGTTCTGTAGGAAGTTTACATCATTCAAATGCACCTTTTGTGGGTGCATTTTGGGAGTCTTGGTAGCATTAGCTTTAAAATATTCAAAAAATTTTCCAGGGTAAAAGAACCGTTACTGTGCTTCATGGTGTAAAACTGATGGGCCTTGATTACACAGTCATCTGTGTACGGGAGCAGAGAACAGTCATCTAGACACTGCCAGCGGGCACTTGCTCACCTTGAGGGAGAGGGGTGAGTTTCTCCGTGGCAGGTGCCCTGGCAGGCCCCTACGTGTTCGCAAGGGTTGGCATCCTTTCTCCCAGTTCAGCTTTGGACTTACCTGACAACATAGATAGTGATCTGGAGACTTCCCCGAGCATGTAACTTTGAGCTCTAGGTGCCTCAGAAGCCAGGTTTAGCGAGACAGCTGTGCTGATGATGAAATCCTGCACTAGAATCTCTCAGGTCCCTGGTTCAGTGCAAGTCAGCCTCTGTGTTAGCCAGAGCTGCGGAAAGCTCTCTGTTTGGTCTGCAGACCCTCTCCTCCCCAAGAGAAGGGTGTCAGTGTCTAACGAATGAAATGTTACATTCGATAATTGGCAATGAAATTTGACAGTCTTAGGACTAGATGGGGTTATTTTTTTCCTGATTAGTGGAAAAGTTGAGCAGGGTGCCAGGGAGACTTCGCCACCTGCCCTCACAGCAGAGTGTATTGTGTGCTCTCCGTTCTGCAGTCAGGTAAGGCCGGCCCCAGCTGCATCGACTGCAGGCATGGGGCACAGACATAAAGCTTTTGCTTTCTAGACCTTATCAGGTACATGCACCCCTTCTTTGGCCCTTTCTGGAGAATTCTTTACAGCCTGGGGATCCTGGTTTGAATAGTGAATTGTAGTTGAAGAACAAGATTAAACCCTGTTTTGGCTTTGAACTTTGTGTAACATGAATGTGTGTTCCAGTGAGTTGTGCTGTAGCATTGAAGGGATTTTTCCCTGGAAGTAATGTTATAAATTAGGTTAGACCCAGTCTAGCCTACTAGAGTTTATTTAATGCATCTACACCAACCATAATATTCTAATAGTCCCATAGAAAATGAGGCTCTTAACTTACTCAGCTTTCAGCAGGTTTCTCCTGGGGATGCTCTTCAGTCATTTTCGAAAGACTGCTTGTCTGCTGTGGCCAGAGTGGAGACAAGAGCCACGAGTACCCAAGAGTGTTGGGCAGAAGGGCAGTGGTGGTGGTCTGGGTTCTTTGGTGGTTCTGTGCATGTTCTTGACCTTGCTGAAAAATCTCTAATGGCATCTGGCATTATCCTTGCAGATGGGAAAGGAAAGGGAACTTACACATGCCCCCAATACACAGAACAGTCTGGATTGTCCATGTGTGGAAATGTGTAGAAACAGTGGCAGCATGGGACTAATGGGGTTCAAAATCATCACGGCTACTAATAGTAAATAATCTGGTGTACAGATGAGCAATTAATTTCAAGTCATTTTAGTTTTTTCTTTGTCATTAGGTCCACAAATTTAGTGATAATACTGCATCTAATTTTTTTCCTTTTCTTTTGTAGTCTCAAACCATGAATTATGTGGGACAGTTGGCTGGGCAGGTGATTGTCACTGTGAAGGAGCTCTACAAGGGTATTAACCAAGCCACCTTGTCTGGGTGTATCGATGTCATTGTGGTGCGGCAGCAGGATGGCACCTATCAGTGTTCGCCTTTCCACGTTCGCTTTGGGAAGCTGGGAGTCCTGAGATCCAAAGAAAAAGTGGTGAGTGCAGGGCTCAGCGACTTTGAGCTCTCCGGGCCTTTTATTTTACATCTGTATGTTGTGAAATACAGCGGTGTGAGAAGTCAACCTCGATTACATTTTGAAGCTGCTTCTAAATTCAAAAAACCCTACTAAATACAGGAGGTCTCTCCAGGGAAAATCTTATATTGTTTATACTGAAAACCGTTTTGATCATCTTAAGTGTTGTCACTCAGAAGACCAAAACAGAGAAACTGTAGTTATAAACAAGAGTATAAGGTGTATTTAGAAAAGTCCCTTTATCTTAGCACTTCAGAATATTTAGGGCAATGCCTTTACAACAATTCTGAATGGAACAGACTGACATAATCAAAAATATGTTACAATTGTTTAGACAATTAATGCCAAATTTATTTGTTTTGACAGAGCTGTAAAATCTTATTTATAATCTGAATTTTGTTAATATCAGGATTTGTGTCCAAATTTGACTGAAATACAAATCCCACAGGCCGTAGTCTGGTTGACTTACTTTAGGAAAGATTCATTTAAAAAGAAGGTATTTAGGCTCTGGCCGGTAGGCTCAGCGGTAGAGTGTCGGCCTGGCGTGCGGGGGACCCGGGTTCGATTCCCGGCCAGGGCACATAGGAGAAGCGCCCATTTGCTTCTTCACCCCCCCCCCTTCCTCTCTGTCTCTCTCTTCCCCTCCCGCAGCCAAGGCTCCATTGGAGCAAAGATGGCCCGGGCGCTGGGGATGGCTCCTTGGCCTCTGCCCCAGGCACTAGAGTGGCTCTGGTCTTGGCAGAGCGACGCCCCGGAGGGGCAGAGCATCGCCCCCTGGTGGGCAGAGCGTCGCCCCTGGCAGGCGTGCCGGGTGGATCCCGGTCGGGCGCATGCGGAAGTCTGTCTGACTGTCTCTCCCCATTTCCAGCTTCAGAAAATAAATAAATAAATAAATAAAAAGAAGGTATTTGTGTTAGCTTTTCTTCCTCTTACATTCTCTTACCTTCAGGTGATGGAGCAACTGAAAGGTCTGCTAATACATCTGATGTCAATCTAGTCAGAAAATTAAGCTGGTAGTAACACTTTGCAGGTACATTATATTTACCTTTCTATATATTTTCTACTTTTGGCCCTTGATATCCACCTAAATAATCTAGGGAGTTTTTGCCAGGACTTAAAAGCACTGTGAGAGACCCACACCATTTCCCGAAACAGATCTACTTTTAGATTGGGACTGTTTCACATAGCTGATATTTTTCTTTAAAATAGTAAATTTCCTCCATTTTAATTAATGTAGGTTATTTTGAAAGTAAGTGTAAAATAAGATTTATGGGTTTCATAAAATAATATTCACCCCTCTGGCCGGTTGGCTCAGTGGTAGAGCATCGGCCTGGCGTGCAGGAGTCGCAGGTTCAATTCCCGGCCAGGGCACACAGGAGAAGCGCCCATCTGCTTCTCCACCCCTCCCCCTCTCCTTCCTCTCTGTCTCTCTCTTCCCCTCCCGCAGCCAAGGCTCCACTGGAGCAAAGTTCACCCGGGGCGCTGAGGATGGCTCTGTGGCCTCTGCCTAGTATGGCTCCAGTTGCAACAGAACAACACCCCAGATAGACCAATCATCACCCCCTGGTGGGCATGCCGGGCGGATCCCAGTTGGGTGCATGTGGGAGTCTGTCTCTCTGCCTCCTCACTCCTCACTTCAGAAAAAGACAAAAAAATAATTCTTCCTGCTCAAAAAATTCTCATTTTTCTAGGTGTTAACAAAAAAATAAAATAAAATAAGTGTTCCATTGGAAAGCCACATTTCAAGAGGGCAGGGTGTGTATGATCTGGCCTCTGTTCACAGTCACCCTTTGGAAACCAAAAGCAGTTGTGATTTACTTAGTGACTTTGAAACTTTCTCTTATAAAACAGTGTTTAGCCACAGCTAACTTATGGAATTTTTCTTTCTTTCTGGTACTACTAAGCTGCAATTCTTTCAAACTGTATCTGCTTTGGGAGAATCAGCAGCAAACTGTCTATACACTGAAACTTGCCGTTAGTTGTGCAAAGATCTGTTTGTAAAATAGCATATAAGGCATTCTTTATTTATTTTTGCTATGATCTGGGTTTTTGATCAGATTGGGTAGGTCTTCCGCCCTTTCAAAATGGAACTGATGTGTATAAGCATTTGTGCATCAGCAAATGGTGCCTGGACAGATAAGATACCTCCTTCTGCATGCTGCATGCCTCTAATTAAGAAGGAATATAGTTTTTCTACAAGGTTACACAAATCATTGTGTTAAATATATTGTCAAACACTTGACTTTTTTTTTAGCGAGAGGGAGAGAGATGAGAAGCATCAACTAGTTGCAGCACTTTAGTTGCTTTCTCTTGTGTGCCTTGACCAAGGGGGCTCCAGCTGAGCCAGTGACCTTGAGCTTCAAGCCAGCAACCTTTAAGCTCAAGCCAGCAACTATGGGGTCATGTCTGTGATCCCACGCTCAAGCCAGTGACCTCAGGGTTTTGAAATTGGGTCCTCAGAGTCCCAGGTCAATGCTCTATCCACTACACCACCACCTGGTCAGACTCCGCCCCCCCCCAAGTGAGAAGCAGTGCGGGGGAGGAGGGGTGTGGCAGACAGACTCCCGCATGCCCACCAGGGGGCAATGCTCAGCCCCTCTGGGGCGGTGCTCCTCTGCAATCGGAGTCATTCTAGTGCCTGAGGCAGAGCCCATGGCGCCCTCCTCAGTGCCCGGGCCAACTTTGCTCCAGTGGAGCCTTGGCTGCGGGAGGGGAAGAGAGAGAGACAGAGAGGAAGGAGGGGGGAGGGGTGGAGAAGCAGATGGGCGCTTCTCCTGTGTGCCCTGGCCGGGAATCGAACCCAGGACTTCCACATGCCAGGCAGACACTCTGCTGCTGAGCCAACCAGCCAGGGCCAAACCTTTGACTTTTAATAGGAAGCTATTTATGAGGCACAGGACAAGAGAAATTCCTTCTTTCCATTTTTTCTCTTCATATCCTCAAAACTCAAAAGATATATTTGGGAGGAAATTTGGTTATTTGACCAAAACACAACTTTCCTATAAGAAAAGCATGTCTGCCTTGAGATTGCCTAGCAATTGGATTACTATTTCTCTTATTTTTGGTCAGTTTGGATTAGGGAAAGCAATTCACTGATTTTTTTCTGAAGTGAGAAGTGAGGAGGCAGAGAGACAGAGTCCTGCATGTGCCCGACTGGGATCCACCCAACATGCCCACTAGGGGACGATGCTCTGCCCATCTGGACCTTTGCTCCATTGGAGCCTTGGCTGCGGGAGGGGAAGAGAGAAACAGAGAGAAATGAGACGGGGAAGGTTAGAGAAGCAGATGGGCGCTTCTCCTGTATGCCCTGGCCGGGAATTGAACCCAGGACTTTCACACACTGGGCTGATGCTCTACATGCTAAGCCAACTGGCCAGGGCCCAATTCATTGATTTTAAACTAAGACTTAGTTTTCAGTATGGTACCCACCACCTGTGAAGTGAACTTGAAATCATAAACACCTTAAAACTTTTGGTTAGATGCAGTATAATAATTTTCCCATTGCCATTGGTATGTTCTTGTTTGATAGAACACCAGTACTCATAGTATGTCTCATAACTCTGGCTAGGTAGCTCAGCTGGTTACAGCATTGTCCCAGTACACCAAGGTTACAGGTTCAATACCCTGCCAGGACATATACTAGAGTCAACCAGTGAATGCATAAATAAGTGGAACAACAAATCAATGCCTCTCTCCCTTTCTCTCCTTTCCTCTCTCTCTAAAATTGATCACTAAATTTTTTTGAAAGGAGTTTAATTTCAGAAGGTAAACCTGCACTTGATTATTTTTAAATTGTATTTTTTTTTAACACAAAACTGATTATTTGATTACTTATCAAAGTTAAATAACGTAGTGTGTTAGAAAAGCCAGTTTCCATTGTGGATGACAAAAATCCACTTCATACTAGCTTAAGCAAAATGTAAATTAATTGGCTTGCATACCTCAAGTCCAGAGGCGTTAGAATTACTAAGGGCTCTATTTAGAGTCTCTGGAGGTATTCTCAGAACTCGCCCTCCCTCCACCTCTTAGCCCTGCTTCCCTCTGTGTATATAGAATACAAGATGGCCACCTCCAGGCTTACTTCCCATTAACTCATCAACCCAAGTGGAAAGAGTGCCTTCCCTTCCTATAGAAGTGTCCGTGTCTAGTCTCCGTCAGACTTGGGTCACATATATCTTGGGGACCAGTCACAACAGCGGGGGTGGAATATATCAATTGGCCTGGCTTGAACAACAGCCCTACCCCCATTCTCTGAAGCCACAACAAAAATAGATGTCTGAAACAAGTGTCTGCTACAGCCAGTATTTCCGAAAAGTGAATCAGGTCTGTATATGTTGAGTAAGATTAAGCCACAGTGTAGGGGGTGTGAACATACAGAAATAAATGCTGTTTTAGCAACCAGTTTATTAGAAGTACTACATCAAAATGTGTGTCCTTTTTAAAATAATAACCTTGAGAAAGCATTTATTCCTACTTGGTGCCATCTCTCAAAGTATTATTAATAGTTTTTCTTTGTCGCCGAAAGAGCTTATGGCATACTCTTTTAAAGTGTCCTCAGTTTTGGCACAATGCAATGTTAGAGATTCAATTTTTGAAAAGAACCAAACTCCATTTCAAGTCAAATCGAGAGACTGACATAAGTAGTTATATTCAGCAATTTCATACTTGTTCCCTAAAAGTAAGGTTATAAAGGAGAGGGTTAATTTTTCTAAGGTGGTTTAAAAACAGTTGAGTTGGGGGGGGAATCATGAGATTTTTCACATTCTACATTAAATATTTATGGAATATTTAAATTTTTATAAATTGCATGTATCACTTTGTAATAAATTTTTAAAGATATATATTAAAAAAAACAGTTGAGTTTGCATCCTAAGGAAGTATTTTTTCTCAGCTGAATTGGGTAAATAGATAATCTTTCAAAGATGAAAATTTTAAAGGATGGTATCAATTTTAATCTGTTATGTGTTTTTTATTTATTTTTATTTATTTTTCTTAAGTGAGAAGCAGGGAGGCAGAGAGACAGATTCTCACATGCACCCTGACCAAGATCCACCTGGCTAGCCCCTTATGGGGCAATGCTCGGCCCAGCTGGGGCTGTTGCTCCATTGCTCAGCAACTGAGCTAGTTTAGCACCTGAGGTGAGGCTATGGAGCCATCCTCAGCTCCCAGGGCCAACGTGCTCCAACTGAGCCATGGCTGCAAGAGACTCCATGGCTGTCAGAGAGAGAGGGAGAGGGAGAGAAGGGGGTAGGACAGGAGGGAGGGAGGGGAAGGGGGATGGAGAAGCAGATGTTTGCTTCTCCTGTGTGACCTGACTGGGAATCAAACCTAGGACTTCCGCACACTGTGCTGACACTCTACCACTGAGCCAACCAGCCAGGGCCTGTTATACTTTTTATTAAAGATAAAATAATTTTAAATATTTTATTTACATTGTTTAACTTAATTTATACAAATTAAATGATTATTTTATACATTCAACTTCTAGTTGAATAAATTCAAATATTCTATTTAAGTTATCTTGAGAAACTTAAAATTTGATATTGTGGAGGAAATACCATTTTTCCCTATAGTTTAGAAAAAACATATTTTTTATCTTTTCAGGTTTTTTTTTAATGTTTTTAATTTAATTTTTTTTTTTTTTTTTTTAGCAAGAGAGAAACAATAGGAAGGGAGATGAGAAGTATCAACTTGTAGTTGTGGTACTTTAGTTGTTCATTGATTGCTTCTCGTATCAAGCTGAGCCAGTGAGCTAGGGCTCAAGCCAGCGACCATGGGTTCGCATCAGTGATCCCACACTCAAGCTGGTGAGCCTGCACTCAAACTGGCAACCTGGAGGCTTCAGACCTGGAACCTCAACATCCCAGGTTGACGCTTTATCTGCTGCACCACCACCAGTCAGGCGACCTTCTCAGTTTTTATATAACTTTTATTTATTTATTTATTTATTTATTTATTTATTTTTGTGGCAGAGATAGAGTCAGAGAGAGGGACAGATAGGGACAGACAGACAGGAAGGGAGAGAGATGAGAAACATCAATTCTTCGTTGCGGTTCCTTAGTTGTTCATTGATTGATTTCTCGTATGTGCCTTGACGGGGGGGGGGGGGGGGGCTACAACAGACCAAGTGACCCCTTGCTTGAGCCAGCGACCTTGGGCTCAAGCTGGTGAGCCCTGCTCAAACCAGATGAGCCCACACTCAAGCTGGCGACCTCGGGGTCTCGAACCTGGGTCCTTTACATCCTAGTCCAATGCTCCATCCACTGCACCACCGCCTGGTCAGGCATTTTTACATAACTTTTAAAGTTAGAAAACAGTCTTCCTAGGATTATGAAAGGAACTGCTATTATTATTACAACTGCTTTAGATAACTCTAGATGCTAATGGGAGTTCAACCAGTTTATTATAAAAAAATTTAAATTTACCTGTGAATGTTTTTTTTTTCTTAGCCCAACAGTACTTTGTCTCAGAAGTGTTAGGTTTTAGGTCATGCCCAGATTTTTTAGCAGTAAGTGTTCACAATAATATAAAACATGAAGAAAGCTAGCTGGAAAATGAGTTAAGGTTGTTTATCATAAAGAAACTATTTTATGCAGCCTTTCTTTTTAAAAAGGAAAAGACAAATGAGTTATTATATAAAATAGTGACTTCATTAACATTTCTTAAATTACATATGTAGCTTTTTTTACTTGTTATTTGATATTTAAATCTTAGTTGCCTCTTTTTCTATTTTCTTATTTATTCTTTTCTATAATTAACGCACAATAAACTGCACATACTTAAAGGATACAATATGGTATTTTAACATATGTATGCACCCATGAAACAAGCTCCACAACTGAGTTATAGAAACTTAGTTGTCCTGTCTTTCTAGTCTCCGCCAGTCTTTGATACTTCCTCACTCTTTGTTTCTTTTTATGACACTGACATACATACTGCTCACAAAAATTAGGGGATATTTCAAAATGAATATGAATCAATAAAAAAAGAAGCATTTGATATTTTTTTTATTAAAGAAGAACACCAGAAAAGCAAACAGGTCGAAGAAAGTTGTTCAGTTATGCAAATGAGATGCAAAACCAACTTTTATTTCACTGGTGAAAATGCACTATACAAAAGGCTGGAAGTACTGGAGTGTCTGCACGTTCCCTGATCCCCTAATTTTTGTGAGTGTGTTTTAGCTTGTTAATTTTAGATCTACAGACAAGTTGCAGATGTATATAGTTTAAAAGTTTCCATATATTCTTTACCCAGTCTTTTCCCGAATGTTAACCTTTTACATGACCATAGTACAATTCTCAGCACCAGGAAGTTAACCTTGGTGTAATATTATTAAAAAGACCTTATTTAGATTTCACCAGTTTTCCACTGTTGTCCTCTTTCTGTTCCGGAATTCTATCCAGGATCTTCCCGCATCGCTTTTTAAGATTACACAGCACTTGTTTTTGTAGACTGTTCCTCAGTTTGAAGCTATCTGCTATTTGCTCAGTTTGGCTGGAATAACACAGTGATGGCGTGCCCTCCTCAGTGCATCACCTCAGGAGGCCATCATGTTTCCTGAGATGGTACCTTTGATCACTTCTTTAATGGTGTCTACTAGGTTTCTTTACTGTAAATATAATGGGAAGGTGTCGCTGCCCTCAGTAACTGAACATGAGCCAGCATTCAGTCTCTGTCAGAAAGGATAATTGGTCCTCACTGGGAAAAATCCCTGCAGAGCTAAGGACACTTAGATTATGGTCTAGTCTATTTATATTTGTATATTTGCTTTAATATACAAGGTGGGGCAAAAGAAGGGTTACAGTTGTATGTGAAACAGTTTATTCTTGTTTTAGTATTTCTTAGTTGTTATATTATTTTCCGTACTTCTGTCCTGCATTTTTAACTTTATATTCCCTTAACAATTTGAAACTGGATTTTACAAGATTATTCATTAAGTTTCAAAAGTTGGTATTCATTTATTATTATATGGTACTTAAAATAATTTATTCACTGCCTGGGGGTAAACAACTACATTATTTTAAAGTGATAATAATAGTAAATATTATATATGGACAGTCCTCACTTTGCATGGTAGTTCAGATCTGTAAAAACTGAAACTGTGCTAAGCAAAACTTTTATCATCTGAGAAAAATTAGAATTTTTCCATGACCTTTACAAATGTGTGTCACAACTTTAAAAATTACTGATAGTTATAAATGTTTAGGAAAATGAAAAACAGTACAATTGTATTTAGTGCACTGCAATTTAAAACATTAGAAACATTAAGAGTTTAAGAATTATTTCTTTGTAAAACTTAACACGTAATTTTATTAGTGCTTGCCTTCTTGATGAAAATGTGATATGGAACCAAGCATCTTTTCTTTGTTTTGACAAATTGTCCTACTTTGTAAGTTTCTGTCAGCTTCCAACTTTTCATCCGTTGAACTTCCAATGTCATGAAGTATCTCCGAGAGTTCCTTTAACATGAAATTCTTTGCCTGTGTCACTTGGCTCTAGACCACCTTTATTCTTTTCGTCACAGCCACTGTCCTTTCCTCTCTGGATAAGCTCCCCTCACCAAGTTCCTTGGGCTGCACATCTTGAGTCTTGAAGAGCAGCAGGATCGCCATTCCCACCATTGGCTGTTTTTTCTGTAACTGTTTTAATGTTCCATTTGAGTTTTACTTTCAATACTATTAATTTGTATCTATACTGCACTTTGATGTTGGCCAGATTCACTGGGAAACACAAGGAGGCAACGCAGCTACTGTATCTTTCGCTCCATAAGAGGCACGGGCATTTTCCCCTCCACTTTTGGGGGGGAAAGTGTGTCTTATGGAGCGAAATACACGGTATATGCTTTGCTGTCTGAAATGAGTAACAGTAGCAGTGCGGGGACCAGTCACCGACAGATTTTGAAAAAGTGACAAGAAGGGCTGTTGATCATGATGGGCGTATGTATGTAGTGATCTGTGGACAGAGAGCCGCAGTGAACTTTGAACTTTGCAGTCACTCCCAGTTAACATACCGTGGTAACTGAAATTTGTGTTTATCGAACCACGCAAGGTGAGACCTATTTGTGTTACAACTCTGAAAGTGCTCAAATGTTTGTTGACAATGATGTGTTCCCTGTTTTATGACATTTGGGAATGAAATAATTTAAAATGTTTATTGTTAAAATAGATGATCAGGTATTTCCTTTCGATCCCTGATTACCATGCTGTCCCCGCCTCACCCCCAGGGCAGGTAGCAGTGTTTCTCTGCGGTCATCACTCTAGGAACTTCAATACTCACTTTGGCTTGAACCCAGAATTAAGGCTTAGTTTAGCTTGAATGAAGGACTCAATGTTGATTCGCACTTTGTTTCTCCTCTTAGATTGATATAGAAATCAACGGTGATGCAGTGGATCTTCATATGAAATTGGGTGACAATGGAGAAGCTTTCTTTGTGGAGGAGACTGAAGAGGAATATGTAAGTCCTAATGGGTTATGTCCACTTTATACAATGTTTTCAGGCCTGTGGTATGTATCTCCAAACAGAGAAACTCAGTTTTCATGGTCAGTTGTAGAGCTGACTGTTGCTAGTTCAGCAAGCTTTAGTTTTAGGTGGAAGCACTGAGCTGTCAGAAAGAAGCTGGAGGGGTAAGAAAGGAGCTTTGTAAGGAAAGGCATATCTTTTTCTCTGACGTTAGTGAGTTTTCTTATTTAGTGTTGGAGTTTACACCTTGACTTGAATACGTTTGAATTCTGCCTAAGTAATCAAAGCGTCTCTCTTCAGGCTGTGTATGTTCATACACATGTGATCTTTAAACTTAGAAAACAAGCTTACCATTTTAATGTAGGACATTGCATCTCTAAACTTAGTCATGGCAAAGTGGTTCATTATGGTCTCAAGGGATTTAAATTAATTGGCCTATACCCTTTTATAAACGATTATTGCATGTTTGGCTTCTTTAAAGCAAGAGAGCACAATTTGTTGTTACCAACACACATCCCCCTTTCCCCTCCCCTCCCCCTCTTCCTTCTTCCCTCTCCCCTCTTCCTTTCCCTTCCCACCCCTCCCCTGTCCACTCCCTCCCCATACCCTTCCCTCCTCTCCCCTTCTCTTTCCTTACCCTCCCCTTTTCCCTTCCCTCTTCCCTTCCCTCCTCCCTCCCCTTCTTCCTCCTCTTTTCTCTTCCCTCTTTCCTTCTCTCTTACCCCTTCCCTTTCCCCCTATCTTCCCCTTCCCACCTCTTCTCTCCTCTTCTCTTCCTTTCATCCTCTGTGTCTACTGATTTGAATGGTGGTAAACTATTCTTGATGGATTTAATGTGGATCTTTTTTAAAAATTCTTAGAAGGCATCATTATATCTTTTACCATAAAGAATAAAATCTCAGCAAAAATGATTAGCTTCAGGTTATTAAGGATACGGGATTACGTTTTGAGTTTTGAAGACTAACTGCCAGTTTGATGTCATAAATTAATGAAAAATATTACCAACAAATAAACAGTAACAGAATGAGATGATCATTTTTTTAAATTGAGAGAAATTAGGTGCTTTAGGTACCAGTATGTAAAGCAACATCAACACAAGATGATTATGGAAGGGACCCTCACTAGACCATGTTTTCCTTGTACCTTAACTGCTTTTATTTTGTTTTCATTTACTTGGCCTAAGTAAAATTTATTTTCATCAAAGACAAGCAAAGTCAGAATGAAGAAATCAATGAGTTATTACAGGAATAAAATATATTTTGATGTTTTACTTAAAATCACATGTAATTCATAACACTGGTTAGGCTTTCTGTAAGTCAACAAGTGAAAGGACTGGTTTATTGATAGTTTGTTACCTAGTTCTCATGGTCTGTGCTGATGATTTCATTTAAAACTATGCTTTAGCAAGGTTAACTTGGAGAGTGTTAAACTTTCCAGCCTTTCTTCCTATTCCGTGTATAACCAAATTTGCCAGATTTTTTTCAGTATAATGTGTTTCTCTTTAAAATTAAAAAAATTATCCAACAACATTGAAATTACTACTGTATATATCATGCTATGAATAAAACATAGGAATTCATGATTTAAAGAAGGATAAACATTACCAAAAGCCATCTAGCTTCCATTTATTCTTTTTTTATTTCTCTCAAACTTTTATCATTTTATCATCAGCATTTCTTTTAAATCAGTTGTTCTAAATCTCTGTCCTTTTAATAGCTACACCATATTCCATGGTATGGATACATCAGCACTAGTTTAACCCTTCTTGCGCTGATAAACATTCCGGTTATTGCCATTCCCTACTCTCGCTACAAATGGTGCTATAATAGATTTGGAAATATTGCCAGTGACAAAACAGCTTTTAAGGAAGTACAAGTAAACTTTATTTATAACAAAGACTGTTAAATTCAAAGGCCCTGGATATCAGAGACCATGGTTTGTGAACCCTGTGCTTTACAGGCTTGCAGAGTAATTTTCTATCATCACAGTTTCTCTCTAAGTATCTGTTGCTGGTGAACACACATTTTGCGTGCGTAAACAAAACTTTGGCTTTGGGGTAATATGTTTACCAAAGCCAAATTCAAAAGCTTAATTTAAAACAATTACAAACCAGGTAGCTCAATTGGCTAGAGCATTGTTCCAGTACACCAAGGTTGCGGGTTTGATCCCCGATTAGGGCATATACAAGAATCCACCAATCAATGCATAAATACATGGAACAACAAATCAACTTTTCCCTCCCTCCCTCCCTCTCCTCCCCTTCCTCCCTCTCTCTCACTTCCTCTCGCCCCTTCCCCTCCCTTCTCCTCCCTCCCTTTTCCCCTTCTTCTATCTAAAATCAATAAATAAAAATTAAAAATTAAATCAGTTTTGGAAACCTACTTATTTTCAGGACTGTTACGTAAAACCTCGAGTGTTCTAGATTATCTGAGGTTAATTTATAACACTCTTACCTTCCATCCATTCCCCCCATGATATGAAGGAAATGATTAAAAAGTTAATTTCCTAACACCAAACTTAATCATTTATTTAGTATTAAAATACAAGTTTAATTTTTTTGAATTTCTAAAAGGTTATTTTAAATACTTAATGATTTTAAAACCCACTAATTTTAGCGTGACCAGTGATGGTGCAGTGGATAGAGCATCAACCTAAGACACTGAGTTCCCAGGTTCGAAGGCTCGAGGTCACCAGCTTGAGCGCAGTGTCACTGGCTTGAGCAAGGGGTCATAGGCTCTGCTTGAGCCCCTCCCCACCCCCCCTCCACCCCCGGTCAAAGCACCTATGAGAAGCAATCAATGAACACTACAACTATTGATGCTTATCATAGCTCTCTCTCTCTCTCTTTCTCTCTGCTTGCCTTGCACGCATATGCTAAAAAATAAAATAAATATTAAAAAATACCCCACTAATTTTATTTGTTACAGTTTATTGTTTCTGTTATAATTGCCTTCCTCCACCCTCAATTAATTTGACAAGCACAAGCATTAATTATAAATTTTACAATAGTCCCTCACTTCACTTGTCCTGTTGCCTTTTGTCTGAAGGGGTGTTCCTGATCCCTGCTTTCTGCTTTTTCCTGTTCTTTGTAAGTTCTTGACAGAATGCTTTGTAGTGCTTCCTTGGAATGCTGCTGTTGCTGCTTTGAACTTCTTTTTACAGAGTCTTTAATTGGCTCTGCTGTAATTACAGCTTTCACGTGTTCCAGGCTGACTTCCATAGTTGTTCTTCCGAATGTATTCAGGTATGTGGGCCTGAATGAGCTAACACTTAGCTGTGTGCAACAGAGTAGGGACCTGTTCAGAGCAGAGCAGGCAGTGTCCTAGTTCAGTGTGACTTTCTTAGCTTTAGGGACGGGGCTCATTCTGCCACTGAAAATTTAAATACACAAAGAATTCATTCTTATTTTGATCCACTGTCCAGTGTGCCATGGGTGACTTTTCTTTCTCCATGTTCTCTTTAAGGAAAAACTTCCTGCTTACCTTGCCACCTCACCAATTCCTACAGAAGATCAGTTCTTTAAAGATATTGACTCCCCTTTGGTAAAACCAGGTGGAAATGAAAGACCATCACAGAGTCCTGACGTTTCACACATCTTGGAAACAGAGATGGTTTTTACTCCAAGTTCTGTGAAAAAGAAAAAACGAAGAAAAAAGAAATGCAAACCGGACAGTAAAAAGGAAGAGCAGGCAGCGTCCCCTGCTGCAGAGGACACCGGGGACATGGATCTGAGCTCTGAGGACGACAAGGGGGCCCCGTCGGCAAGGTAGGGCTCTCAGTCTGGAGGCTCTGCGGGCGCCAGGGGTCCACGCGGCTAGACCAGAGCACTCGTGAAGTGAAACGCAGCTTCTGTTACGGGTCTACAGTGTGGCTTTTGGACTTGTTTTTCCCCTGACAGTCTGTTGTGGAATCCAGTAGGAAGGGCATTTTTTTTCCTTTCCATAACTCACAACATTTGCCATTAGGCACCTTACTGTGGTGCTCAGATATCATGTGGAGGAGGCTGGCAGTATGTCTTTTCATCTAGTAGTAAGTTTCCAAAAGCCACATGAATTGTAAGTCCCAAGGAAGATCTGAACTAGTGACTTTGCCCTACATAAGCAGATAGATATAAGCATCAGGACTATTTCTCAACCCAATGGTCTTATGCTTAGTATCTCACCTATTTAATAGAATAGTTAAGAAGAAGGAGGGAAAAAAAATTTTTTTAATAGGAACAATAGAATGTCAATGAATACATCTTTATGAACCAGTGAATCAGAAAAAAACAAATATGGAAGAACAGAAACAGACTCACAGAACATTTTGATGGTTGCCGGGAGGGAGGGGTTTGGGGACTGGGTGAAAGGGGGCAGGGATGAAGAAGTACATTGGTAGCAGTGGCGTAGTCATGGGGTGTGTACGGTACAGCATAGGAGTACACTCAGTAATATGCCATAACTGATACGGTATCAGATGAATACAAGACATATCGGGATAACCACTTAGAAAGTTACATGACGTCTAATCACCAGGATGAACACCTGAAACTAGTATAATATTGTCTGTCTACTGTAATTGAAAAAGAAAAATTTTAATTTAAAAAAATCTTAGTTAAAGAGGAAAGGAGGATTTTGTTTTCTTAAGTGAGGAATCATAATCACTATTTGTCTGCTCAGTAGAAGAGCCGGAAATAGGTGCCAGTGTTCAGTCAGCACTGTCTGGGGCTGACAGGCAACAATTTGGGGTAGAATGTATATTTTCTCATTCAAGATTTGCTTTTAGAAGAGTATCTTTGACTCGTTCCCCTCAGGGTGAACTAGCACAGGGAGGACCGTATGTGTGTCATTTGGGCCCTTACCTTCATTGGTGACCCCTGAAGTCAGAGCTGCTGCCACAGGGTCCCTGAGTTTTCAAAGCCTTTGTTTGGGTTTGGGTGGGAGAACACGGAGCTCTGGCATGTCTGCTGCTCCGCTTGTACGCTTTCTCTCTGCTGCTGGAAGAGCTGTCATGCGCTTCTTCCTGGGAAACCAGTGCTTTCAAATTCTCTTCATCACGAGAAAGAGGGAATATAATTTCTTTCTCTAGTTACAGAGACCAAATACCTACCAATTGTAAACTGTCTTGATCTAGTGTGTGCTTGTTTTACCAAGATTTTGTTTTTTAAAAGACTTTATTTATTCAATTTTCAGAGAGGAGAGAGAGAGAGAGAGAAGGGGGAGGAACAGGAAGCTTCAACTCCCATATGTGCCTAGACCAGGCAAGCCCAGGGTTTCGAACCGGTGACCTCAGTGTTCCAGGTTGACGCTTTATCAAGCTTTTGTTTTAAATGGTCAAGTCAGGAAAAAAAAATGCTATCTATTATTATAATTATACTCTGTTAATAAATAACGAGTATAATAATCTCTTTTTGGCAAAACCATTAACTCATTTTCTAAAACTTTAAAATCTGAGTTTTAAATTCTGGAACAAAATTTTACATTTGATAGTAATTTTTTATATATATGAACTATTTTTTTTTTCCTTCTCAGAAGTGAGAAGTGGGGAGGCAGGCAGACAGCTCCTGCATGCACCCGACCGGGATCTACCTGACATGCCCACTAGGGGGTGATGCTCTGCCCATCTGGGGTGTTGCCCTGTTGTAACCGGAACCATTCTAGCACCTGAGGCAGAGGCTACAGAGCCATCCTCAGCGCCCGGACCAACTTTGCTCCAGTGGAGCCTTAGCTGCAGAAGGGAAAGAGAGAGAGAGAGAGAGAGAGAAAGGAGAGGGGGAGGGGTGGAGAACTAGATGGGCGCTTCTCCTGTGTGCCCTGGCCGGGAATTGAACCTGGGACTTCCACATGCAGGGCCGATTCTCTATCGCTGAGACAACCCGCCAGGACCCTATTCATCTTTTATTACACTTCAACTGTAATATTTGTAATGCTCTTTCTCAGTCCTCCTATACTAAATATAGACTTTGATTTCATTTCTCCAAGAATGCAGAATTACTTTGTAAGAACTAAACAACAAATGACAGAAAGCGAAAAGTACTTTAAGCTTTACCAACCAGTGTAAACAACTATACTTGTACAATTTTAAAATCCTGAATAACAAATTCGGTTGATTTCTTTTTTTTTTTTTTTGGTCAGTATCAAAATACTAGCTGGGGAGGACTTAATTATAAATGTTATAAACTCTCTGTTTGTGTCATTGATTTGCAGATAATTTAAAGCTAATAAAAAGTACCACAGTTTCTTAAACAGAAACTCTTACCATTCTTTTCTCCTGCTTTCAGTCTCTTCAGGGTTATTTACTGCTCCCTTTGCTAGGAGAATATACCAGAAGACCCTACGAGATCTTTTATTATTTGATTTTGGTGCTATTAAGAACAGTGTAAAGAGTTTCTTTAAAAGTTTTAGCTTATTTATATTAAAATGCGTAGTGTGCAAGAAACATGTTATTTTAAGAAAAGCTTGAAATACACTTGTAGCTTAATTTTAATGAGATTAACACTAATATTCCTTTAAGTGACTTAATACCTGGAAATATTTTTGCCAACTGAAATTTTCCTAAGGTTCATCAGAAAGGACTCTGAAGGCCCTGGCCAGTTGGCTCAGCGGTAGAGCGTCGGCCTGGCGTGCGGGGGACCCTGGTTTGATTCCCGGCCAGGGCACACAGGAGAAGCGCCCATTTGCTTCTCCACCACCCCCCCCCCCCTTCCTCTCTGTCTCTCTCTTCCCCTCCCACAGCGAGGCTCCATTGGAGCAAAGATGGCCCGGGCGCTGGGGATGGCTCCTTGGCCTCTGCCCCAGGCGCTAGAGTGGCTCTGGTCGTGGCAGAGCGACGCCCCGGAGGGGCAGAGCATCGCCCCCTGGTGGGCAGAGCGTCGCCCCTGGTGGGCGTGCCGGGTGGATCCCAGTCGGGCGCATGCGGGAGTCTGTCTGACTGTCTCTCCCCGTTTCCAGCTTCAGAAAAATACAAAAAAAAAAAAAAAAAAAAGAAAGGACTCTGAAGTAAAACTTTTTTTGCCTTCAAAGTTTTGTTGACAAGTATTCAACAAAGTCCTTTATTATAACATAATAGTACTAAGTTTAGAACTGCTAAACAACCTGCAGCTTTTATTTTTACTTTATTTCTATTTTTTAATTACAGTTGGCACTCAATAATATTAGTTTCAGTAGTTTCAGGTGTACAGCATAGTAACAACCTGGTGCTTTTTTTTAAAGAGAGCAAGAGAGGTTGCTATATCTGTTTCATAAGTCAAACTCAATTGGTGGAAATCAGAGAACTTTTAACCAGTGGTTTTCAAACACTGGTCCATGGACTGCTGCCAGTCCACCAGAAATTTCATGCCGGTCCACAAAAGAGTTAACCATCCTGATGTTGTGTGGAGATTATAGAATCTGTCATCTTTGGGTCTGTAATCTTCCTACATCACAGTGATGAACTTTTTCACAGACCAGCATAGGTCCGTGGACTGGATGTTAAAAACCACTGCTTTAAACTACACAGGGCTTTGTGTAAGCTGTACATAATGAATCTCTGTCCCTTACTAAAATTGGGCTTTTGGCTTAAATGTAATACAAAAGCTTTGTTTGTCCTTCCAAAGGATGTGTGGACGTGTGTGTGTGTGTGTGTGTGTGTTCAAAACGTAGACCTACACATACATAACCTATTGGAGGGAGGAGACTTTTCATATTGGACAGTGCTGTAACATTTATATAAAGCAAATATATAAAATATGCTACTAATAGAAATGCATAAAATACCAGCAATGGCAACAATGGAAGATTAAGACCACACCATCAGAAAGGAACTCTACTGTTGTTTTTTTTAAGCAGGAGAGATTGAGAGACAAAAAGACAGGAAGGCAGAGAGATGAGGAGTATCGGCTCATAGTTGCATCACTTTAGTTGTTCATTGATTGCTTCTCGTAGGTGCCTTGACGGGGGAGGCTCAAGCTGAGCCAGTGACCACTTGCTGAAGCCAGCAACCTTGGGCTCAATACAGAGAACTTTGGGCTCAAGCCAGTGCCCATGGAGTCATGTCTATGGTCCCACACTCAAGCCGCTGAGCCCACACTCAAGCAGGATAAGCCTGCGTTGAAGCCGGTGACCTTAGCATCCCAGTTAATACTCTATCCACTGTGGCACCACTGGTCAGGCAGGAACCTCTACTTTTAATCCAACAAAGCAGACTTAATTAGAAATTATATCTGGAAAGTAAGTGCAGAGAACCTAAGATTTTTTTTTTCTTCTTTTTTGCACTTTTCTGAAGTTGGAAACGTGGAGGCAGTCAGACAGACTCCCGCATGTACCCGACCAGTATCCACCCAGCACGCCCACCAGGGGGCGATGCTCTGCCCATCTGGGGCATTGCTCTGTTGCAACCAGAGCCATTCTAGCGCCTGAGGCAGAGGCCACAGGGCCATCCTCAGCGCCCAGGCCATCTTTTGCTCCAATGGAGTCTCGGCTGCAGGAGGGGAAGAGAGAGACAGAGAGGAAGGAGAGGGGGAGGGGTGGAGAAGCAGACGGTCGCTTCTCCTGTGTACCCTGGCCGGGAATCGAACCTGAGACTCCTGCACGCCAGGCCAACGCTCTACCACTGAGCCAACCGGCCAGGGCCCAGTTGATATTCTTATATTTCTGGTAATTCCCAGGAGAGTCTGGTGGAAACAAGGGCTTACTTGTTTTGAATCCAGCGACTTACTAGCTCTTTTACTTTGGGCAAGTTACTAAACTTTGTGGATTCTTGATTACCTAATATTGAAAGTAGAATATTATCTTAGATTTGTAAGGATTAAATGAAATATATACATAAAGCCTCAGTTTTCTTCTAGCTTTTGAATCATCCCTAAGAGAGGTAAAAATGAATTTCTAACCACATCCTTTCTTTCCAACTCTGTTTATCCCGTATTTAAATAGTGATTGTCATAGGGTATGCTGGGTGAAATCAGTCACCTCCACCTTCATGTTTTTATTTTAAGAGGGTTATTATTAATCATTTAGTCTTTTTAATTTGCATCATTTAGATGGTGTGGCAGTGGATAGTGTCATTGTTCCTGCCTTTCTCTGTGTTCCTCCTTCACAGAGGGTCTTCGAATGCTTCCTTAAAGGAGGAAGACTGTAAGGAGCCCCTGCTCTTCCACTCTGGGGATCACTACCCCTTGTCCGATGGAGACTGGTCCCCTCTGGACAAGTAAGTATTTTCAAAATTTCTCAGTTTCTTACAGGAAACATAGCTTTTTCTGTTACTGGACAGTAATGGTATTTTCAATTTCACACAGTAGAGACATTGAAAGTGTACTTTTAACCGGAATCGGGACTTTTTCTCTTAATAATTACTTTGCTCCTATACTTGATCTGACTTACTCTCACCATGTAGCCCACTGTACAGCTGTGTAATCAGCATAGAATTTGGCCCTCTACAATTCTAAAGCTCTGATCTTTCAATGTCAACTGCAGGACTAACTGTGTTATGGATAACATTGTGAAGAGTGCAGTCTCACTCTGGTCTGTGCTCAAACCCAGTTTCTCTTATGTGGTAATGTTCATGTTTTCCATGGACTTCCTCTCCTGTCAATGACCTTTTTAATTGATTTATTGTAAGAATCAAATGGGATGATGTATAAAAATTTTTCTGGTTGGTGTTTTTATGACTACTAAAAAACTCAGGAGGAAGAAATAATTGATGCTTTTTTATAGCTTTATATTTTCAGGGTACAGTTGTTATATTCAGATTTACTTTTCGTCTGTTGAGCTCAGCAACACTGAAGTTCCTGACTTGAGAGTCATTCCATTTCTTTGTACTGTGTTTGCAGCCCGTATTCCCCAGCAGCATGTCCAAAGAGCGATTCCGAGCTGGAGGTGAAACCTGCCGAGAGCCTGCTCAGATCCGAGTCCCACATGGAGTGGACGTGGGGCGGGTTCCCAGAGTCCACCAAGGTACATGGGTTTGTTTTCCTAAAGTATCCATCCCTGACGGAGCTCATAGGAACATAAATGATGGCAGTGCCCTCTTGTGGTCACTTAAGTAAATTCATTGATTTTAAAGAAAGGGAGAGAGCGAAGGAGAGGCAGGAGGAACACCAGTCTGTTCCGGTATGTGCCCTGACCGGGGATTGAACCGGCAACCTCTGTGCTTTGGGGCTATGTTCTAACCAACCGAGCTATCTGGCCAAGGGCACACATAAGTAAATTCAGAGTTAACATTTTTCATGTTTGCACTGTTTACAACACAAAGAACCTAGAATTATTTTCTGTTTCTATTTATTAAATACTGTAACGTTGATTGTTAACTAACATTATAGTAAGGAAAATGTAAAAGATTTCTAAAAGAAACTAAAATTTCCACACTAAAATTTTAGCAGGAATTTGAATTGTGAAAGCTGTTTTGCAGACTCATAATGAAAGAAGAATTAGAAAAATACATATTTTATTTATTCATTTATTGAGAGACTTATTTTTTGTGTGTGAATTAACCCAACTTTAAGTTTTCTTGTTTTGGTTTTTTTAGTTTACTTTACAGTTGACATACAGTACTGTATTAGTTTCAGGTGCACAGTGTAGCGACTCAGTATTTGTACACCTTACAAAGTGACCACTTTAACTCTAGTAACCATCTGCCTTCACACCTAGTTGGTATGATATTAGTGACTGTCCCCTGTGCTGCACGTTACATCCCTGTGACTGATCTGTAACCGGCATTTCGTACTTCTTCGTTCCCTGCCCCTTTCTGCTTGGAGCTCCAGCTTCTCCCTCTGGCAGCCGGCAGCTTGTTTTCTGTATCTATGAGTTTGCTTCTGTCTCATTTTGGTTTTCTTGTTTTATTTTTTAGGTTCCACATGTAAGTGAAATTATACGGTGTTTGTCTGTCTCTTGAAAGAGAATGTTTAGACCTCTTGTTTTTTAAAAATACACATTTAGCTTATTTATGTGATTGCACTTGAGATTTCACTGCTCACCTTTACTTTTTTTTTTTAAGTAACCTTGGTTGGCCTGACCTGTGGTGGTACAGTGGATAAAGCGTTTACCTGGAACGCTGAGGTCCCATTTTGAAACCCCGGGCTTGCCTGTTTAAGAGACATGTGGGAGTTGGTATTTCCTGCTCCTTCCCCTTTTCTCTCTCCCCTCTCTAAAATGAATAAATAAAATTAGGCCCTGGACTATTGGTTTAGCAATAGAGCATCAGCCCAGCATGTGGAAGTCCTGGGTTCAATTCCCAGTCAGGGCACAAAAGAGAAGTGACCACTGTTTCTCCATATCTCTCTTTCTCTCTCTCTCTCTCTCTCTCTCTGTCTCCCTCCCACCCCCGCAGCCATGACTCAGTGGTTCATGGTTCGAGCAAAGTTGGCCCTGGGCACTGAGGATGGCTCCATGGCCTTGGCCTCAGGCACTAAAATAGCTTGGTTGCCAAGCAATGGAGCTGCTCCCAGCTGGGCAGAGCATCACCTGGTAGGGGCTTGCCAAGTGGATCTCAGTCAGGGCGCATGGCATGCAGGAGTCTGTCTCTGCCTCTCTGTCTCTCACTAAATAAAAAAAGTAACATTTGGTTTATAACGTACATTTCAGGTATACATTTTAATTTGACATGTTATATTGCTTTCACAGAGCCTGTAGCATTCAAGTTTTCTCCTTCAAAATGAATATTCTCCTTCTTAGAATATATATATTTCATCTGTTTCCTCAGTCTTTGCCAGTGATGGACACTTCTTTGTAGAACAGTTACAAATACTACTTTTATAAAGATGCTATTGGACAAAATGCAGTTACTAGTTTTCCCCACTTTTTAATTATGAAATATTTCAAACAAAATGATGTATATTTACTGAATGTGTTGTTTAAATAAAACGAGTACTTCCAACTTAAGAAATAGACTGTAACAAACATCTTTGAAAGTAGTTTAATTTTTAAACAATTCAACTTTTCTAGGTCAGCAAAAGAGAGAGATCTGACCATTATCCTAGGACAGCTACAATTACACCATCAGAAAAGACCCATTTTCGGGTAATTCCTAGCGAGGACCACCTCGTAAGTGAAGCTGAGGAGGATGTGTCCATGGGGGAGATGGTCTGTACCATAGTGAAACCCAAGCCCCGAGCCCTGCGTAAGCAGGTGAGCGACGCAGCTTGCACTGCGGGACTCCTCGAGCCTTCCCCGGAGCCTCACCTTTCCTCCACGTTAGATGCTGACCACCTTCCTAACCCGTCGTTAGTGGAGGTCCCCTCAGAATCCAAACCAGCGGCTAAAGTGGACTCGCCATCAAAGAAGAAAGGTAATTGTTGTTTAATCTGACATCAGGTACTCTGCTCAGATGGTGTATGACCAGAGGCTGCTGCCATCGTGGCCGTCAGTTCCCATTGGATTCGGCAGACGGTAAAGAAACAGTGGAGCCAAAAGATGGTGGGCCATTCCTTTATTGACGTCTCACACCAGCCAACAAGCAAACAGGCAGGGAAAACACTTCCCTTTCACTCAGGGCTCCCAAAGCCCTGACACATTCTCCAGTTCTACAACCAGGAGAATCTTCTCCGGTTCCTCCTGGAATCAAAGGCCCCACCAGTCTCAGCGGAGCTCAGAAAGCCCCTCAGCTCTGGTTCCCATCTGCACACCTCTCTGTAAAACTGGCCTCTTCCTCAGCACTCTGCATTCTCTCCGCTCTCCCTGCAAAACTGCCTGGGCCCACAAAGACCCCTCCTCCAGCAAACATTAGCAACATGGGCCCCTCCCAAGCAGGAATGCAACCCACAATTTGCAATCAACTGCCCCGCTCTGAGGGCAAGCACACACGTGGCTGCCCAGCGCCATTTTTTTAATAAAAGTGAGCAAACTCAAAAAATACAAACTTATTTGCCCAACAGATGGTAAATTATTTCAGTGTTTCGTGATGTTACCCTGATCAGAACCTGTCACACACTATTGGGATTTCTTGTGTTCTATGGCTTCCCTTTGCAGCCCCGGAGCCACTGGAGCAGGGCTGACTCCTCACTGCTCACTCCCGACTGCTGCTACTCAGTAGGCCCTGGACAAGCACTGTATGGGGAAAAAATTAATGAATACATTTAACTAAGTTAATGAGAAAAATTAACCCCTTTAAATGACTAGTCATGTCAATAAAGTGAAGTGGAATCCTAAAACATTATGTTTAAACAAAAAAAAAAAATGAAAGAAAAAAATTTTCACATAAAACATCTGGTTAGTTGAGGTCAAATTAAGTGTGTTCTTTTTTCCCCAGTAATATGAGATGTAGAGATAAATGTACACTAATTGTTAGCATGTGTTTTTTTCATTGATTATTTCCCTCTAAAACAAGGTAGGGTCCCACTCTTGGCTCAGCAGCCCTATATTGCTTTTGGAATACAAGTTTAATAAATCAGAACATTCTTCTATTTAAAATTACAAAGTTACTAAGTTATTCATTGATACTTGGTATAGTAAGAGTCAAAACACTAGCCCTGGAGTCCCGCCCTGCCTGGTTTTTTTAGTGAGAAAGAGACAGGAATGGAGAGAGATGAGAAGCATCAACTCATTTGCAGCACTTTAGTTGTTCGTTGATTGCTTTTCATACATACCTTGACTGAGGGGCCACCAGCCAAGCCGCTGACCCCTTGCTCAAGCCAGCAACTATGGTGTCACCCGTGTTCAAGCCGGCAACCTCAGGGCTTCAAAGCTGGGTCCTCGGCATCTCAGGTTGACCCTCCATCCACTGTTCCACCACCTGGTCGGGCAGCCCTGGACCGTTTTCTAGGGAAATAAAACCTCACCTAAATATAGCCAGATGGCTACTTCCATTTTTTAGAATTCTAACAGCAGAGCATGGATCATCACAAACTGATTTCATAAATGTTCACTACAAGTTTGGGCCTTCAGGGTCACTCAGAAAGAACGTACTTAAAAGGATTTGGTGGCCAAGGGTATTTGTGTCCCAGTGTGGTCATCGAGCTGAGGATCCAGCATCTCTCGGCACTCTTCTCTTTCATAGATCAGCACTTCTTACACCAAAAGCTCATAACCATGATTCTGTTCTCAGGAATGGTAAGGGGGGAAGAGCAGTATTGAAGGTGAATGCTTTGTTTATTCTAGGAAATACTACCCCTCGCGCCGCCCCCCATTCTTAGCACATAGTGTAGGAACTAACTCCAGTTAGGAACACTGAGTGGTTTCCACCATTCATTTGGCCTCATTCTTCCCACACCCCCAGCCTTTCATTATGAAAAGTTTGATGTGTATTTGCACGCTTTCTCTCTCTCGCCCGTGTTCTCTCGCTCTCTCCACTGTCTGTCTCACTACTCCCACACATAAAGTTTATCATTTTAAGCCATTTGGAAACAAGTTGCAAGTATTATGTCATTTCACCTTTCTATACTCCAAGATACACTTTTTAAATTGAATTTATTGGAGTGACATTAGTTAATGAAATTATATAGATTTCAGGTGTACAGTTCTATAATACATCATCTGTATGTTGTGTTTACCACCTCAAGAAGATACACTTCCTAAGAATAAGAACATTCTCTACCTAACCATATGTTGAGCAAGTGAGTTTGTCAAATTTGTATTTTTGAGTTGCTCACTTCTATTGTTAGAGCCGGGCAGTTGACTGCAAATTGCAGATTGCATTCCTGCTTGCGAGGAACCATTGTTTTGCTAATGTTTGCTGCAGGAGAGGTTTTCTCTCCAGGAAGTTTTGAAAAGAGAGAAGCCATATTTTGCAGGGAGAGTAGAGGGAATGAAGAGTGCCAAAAGAGGAGGCCAGTTTGTGCAGAGAGAGAGAAAGTGTGCAGTTGGAGAACCAGAGCTGAGGGGCTTTTGTGAGCTCCGCTGAGACTGGTGAGGTCTTTGATTCTAGGAGGAACCGGAGAAGATTCTCCTGGTTGTGGAACCAGATAATGTGTCAGGGCTTTGTGAGCGCTGAGTGAATGATGAGGGAAGTGTTTTCCTGTGTGTTTGCTCGTCGGCCTGTGCGAGACTTTAATAAGGGAATGACGCACCATTTCTTGCTTCTTGGCTCCACTGTTTCTTTACTGTCTGCCCAAACCCAGTGGGAACCTGCACCTGCATGCGAATGGCCACACAGCGGTGGCCCTGGGCCTTACACCTGCTACTATTGTCATGTTGAGGAATCCATATTCACATTTTCCAAAATGTACCAAGACTAGCTTTTTAGCTGTTTTTTCCAAACCAAAGTTCACATGTTCCATTTTTTATTTTGAATAACCTCACTCTTCCTCCCTCCCTCATACGTAACACACACCACTACCTACACCTTTTTATCCTCTACGTCACTGTTTTTTCAACCGCCAGTGCACCAGAAATTGTGTACAGGTTTGCCAAAGTTTAACCTGATGTTTTATGAAGATTATAGAGTCTAATCATTGGGGGTTGGGGTGAAATCTTTATACATCAGGGTGGTTAACTCTTTTGCACTCTGGCAGTTAAAACACACCACTCTACACTCATAATATTGACATTTGAAGAGCCAAGTCAGTCGTCTGGTATACTTATTACATTCCGGATGTATGACTTTTTTTCAAGGTGACATCCCCATATTTTCTTCAACTAGAAGTTAGCTCTAATAGAAATGTAATGTGCATATATAATTTTAAGTCTGCTCACAAATTAAAGTAGTAAAAAATAAACAAGTAAAATTAAGTTTAATAATATATTTAAGCCAGTAAAGCCACTGTATTGCCATTTTATTATGTAATCAATGTGAAAATTATTGAGATTTTGCATTGTTATAAAGTAAGTTCTCAGTAGCCTCATGTGGCTGGTGACTCCTATCGTGTGCAGTACAGGTCAAAAGGTTTAATTAGATTTGGCTTACATATTCTTTTACTTTTGAATTGAAGATTACTTTATAGGATATATTGGGTACTTCATATTGCAGTGTCTCATAATGTCTCACTATTAGTGATGCTAAATGTAATCACTTGCTTAAGGTATTATCTGCCAAATTTATTCATTGTAAAGGATTTTTGTGCTCTTGCAATTAGAAGGTAATACTTTGGCACCATGTGAATATCTATTCCTCAACAACATTTCTTTTATACTTTTAGAATAATGGCTTCTTTCTTGCTGCCTGTGATTTCATCAAGTCTGGCCTTGCTTAATTATACTACAAATATACAAAATCTTTATTATCAAATATTATTTTTGGGGGACAGGATTATTCATATAACAGCAAAAGAAAGAATGAGTAAAAATGAGTAAATAGACATGTTTATTGAGCAACTATTATGTGTGTAACTGTTACGAGTGTAACACTGGCATGGATGATTGAGGACCAACACAAATGAAAAGGTTATTTGATACTTAAAAATGATGCCCAATTCAAATCATGGTCAGTGTTATTGTTTACAAACCTTTGTGGGGTCTTTTGCAGAGTTGTAAATGAAGAATAACGAATTTCTTATCTTTGATGTGTTTTTCTTATAAAAACAGGTGTCCACAAGAGAAGCCAACACCAGGGACCTGATGATATTTACCTAGATGACTTAAAGGCTCTAGAACCTGAAGTTGCAGCTCTCTATTTCCCTAAAAGGTAGTGTATTCCTTGTATAGTGAAGGGTGAACAGCTCTGAAATACTCTGGCTATTTCTAGGGCAAAACGTTTTGTCTGAGAGAAAGGAACAAAATGATGTCATTTAGCTACATTAAATGATTGCTTCAAATTAGAAGATTCAGAAATTGTGAGTGTGTTGTTCCTACTGTAGTAATTTGAGATGAATAACTACCTTTTTGTGAAGACATTTTCAGTGTAACAAGCTGTTAAGCCCACATAAGGTATGGATATTGCTCCAGTTAGCACCATTAACAATGCAAACTCAGCGTGCCTCAGGAAGTTCATTAGCATTTGTCTCATTCCTTACGTGTTTTAAAGGTACTGTATCTCTGTTGGAAAACATTTTACAAAGAATGCCTTCAGTCCCTCAATGAGTCTGAGCTGCCCGCCTTGTCTTAACTCGAGCCTGGGTCTGGTGAGGCACCATTGCAGCTGGCCTGTGTACCCCACATTCCTAGGGCACCGGCCTCTTGTCGCTCTTCCTTCGTCTCCCTCACGGTTTCCCCCTAAATACTCTGAAAGCTCCTCCAGGGTCTGCTTGTACTCTTCTCCCAAGTTCGTTTTAGTTCTTAGGGAACTCTGTTTCAATATACCGTATGATTACAAAGAAACAGTGTTCCCTGTGGAAGTGTGGTTTGAATATTCAGTACTGAACCATAGGCACACGTGAACACTTAAATAAATTATTGGAGTGCTCGCTTCGGCAGCACATATACTAAAATTGGAACGATACAGAGAAGATTAGCATGGCCCCTGCGCAAGGATGACACGCAAATTCGTGAAGCGTTCCATAAAATTAATTAATTAATTAATTAATTATTGGAAAACATTAAGTTTTTATTTGAACTAGAAAGATGGGATTGATGTGAAGTATTGAGTACTTAGTTTTTACAGATATTTTTGGAAGATGCTTAAACTCCTTCCTACTAGCTCTCTAAATTTGTCTCAAATATTCACTTCGTTTGAAGTAGTAGTTGAGTTTTTAAGGTGAGAGAACTAAAATTGGTCCATTTTTTAAATAAGAAAGTTAAAATGTAAACTGTCTTAGAATTGTCACTTTCTTTCAGATTTATCAGTTCTCAATCATTTACTTACATCAGGATTCCTAAGAGATTTCTTTGTTCCCTTTTAAAAAATGGGGAAAGTGACTAAAGCACTGGGACCCTACTTTGCCCCGTTGTTATTTTACTGTTTAGGATCATTGCCTGTTCACCAGGTAAGTTTCTTACCTCATGAACGAATTATTTCTTGAGACATTTCATGCATACTTAAAGATAGTGAACTGTTGTAATGCTTCTAAGCATGTATTCTGTTATGATTATGTTCATTGTTATCTCGACTGAGTATCCAGTATTTGTAATTAAACTTGAAATCACATCACTTGTGGATTTAGCAACATGCTGAGTCAGATGATGTCTTCCCTGTATGTCATGGTTGCATTGGTCAGAGAGACACTAGCTGCTCTGATAAAACTCAAGACCCCAGTGGCTTACAATAGAAGTTTATTTCTTGTTCGTGTAATAATACAGTTGACTCTTGAACAAAATGGTAGTTTAGGGGTGCCATCCCCCCCATGCAGTTGAAAATCCACATATAACTTTTGACTCCTCCAAAACTTACCTGCAGTCATCCGTCCACAGGGAATTGGTTCTGGGATCTATCGCAGATGCCAAAATCCACAGATACTCAAGTCCCTTGTATAAAATGCTGTAGCACAATGCCTATAGTCAGCCCTCCACATCCCCAGAAAATGCTGCTTTTAATCCATGGTTGGTTGCCGCGGACCAGCGCGGCTCGTAATTCTGGGTCTTGAGTGAGAACGGTGCAGAATTAAGAAAGAGGGATGGGATCGGGAGGCCTCTTCAATGCTGATGGCAATATCCGAGTGCCCCGTAGCCCGAGTTTGCTTTATTATATAGACATATGCAAATCAAGGAAGTCCTTGATACGAAGTTAGACATCAAGGCTAAAACAGGAACTCTCCCAAGGCATAAACAGCAATCCCCCCACCATGCATAAGTGAAACCAACCAACATCTGAACAAAGAGTAAGAGGAAGGGCATGTAAATTGCTTCCAGCAAGTTAAGCAAGCAAGTGAAGTGGGTGCAAATACTCAGCATCATAGCCAATATGGAGGTGGAGGGGGGAGAACTTAGCCTTTTGCTAAGCCTCAAATCTACAAAGGCTTTTTGCCATTTGTTGTGGACCGTAAATGGTCCAAACAGTTGGTTGAAATCATCAATGTGAAACACAGAAATAACAGAGGGCTGACGATGTATTGATGAGAAGAAATCCACGTTCATCTCTGCAGAGTTCAAACCCATGTGTGTTCAAGGGTCAACTGTACTCCCAACAGTGGTGTTTGCTGGGAGGCCTTGCCCACAAGGATTCAGGAGCACAAACCCTCTATCTTGAGTTTCCACCATCCCCTTAGGGCCACATTGGGGAAAGGAGACAGGGTCACCTGGGGTAGTTTTCAGGGGCCAGGCTTGGGAAGGGCACAGCCTACTCTTTCTGTCCACATCAACTCAAGTCATTTGGTAACATTCTAACTATAGTGGGACCCTACCTGTGAGCCCAGGATAAAGAGGAAACGGGTGTTTGTGAATACATAGCACGTTCTAGTTAATTTCAGTATTGTGATTTGGCTGTGTATTGCTATTAAGACAGAACATTACCAGAAACCTAAATCTTTTGTTGATTCAAATACAAAACTAGAGCTTTTGAAACTGCTTTCTAGTTTTGACATAGCTATGTTCTGCTGCCATCTACTGATCAAATTGGAGATTTTTTTTTCTGAAGATCTTAAAGTACATTGGATTGCCTATGTGGATTGCCTATGCACATACATTAAATATATTGGCTTTCTGAATAAAGAATTTGAAAACTCTAGAACAGTAAATGTATTATCCATCCAAAGGGTGTAGATCAATTAAACATTCATGACTAAGAAGCTTAAGAAGCCGTTTCCTAGTTCTTTTTCTCACCTTGTGCTCCATTACAGTATCCCTTAGAGTCACCTTCTGAAACCTGGCTCCTGGGCCTTACCAGCTAGAACAGTGAAAATACTGCATGGCCTCCTGTTTCTTTCTGACCCTCACTCTAGTGTAAGAGCAGTGTATTTTTAGTTTTATTTCTTAATACCTTTCTTTTTGTGGTGGATCTAGCCTGCTTCATTTCTTTGTTCTGTTTTGTAGAGTAACAGATGAATTTAGAAAATGCTTATTGGACTACAGTAATTTTCTACAGAATGTAGTATATGGCAGTGGTCCCCAACCCCTGGGCCACAGACTGGTACTAGTCCGTGGGCCATTTGGTACCGGTCCACAGAGAAAGAATAAATAACTTACATTATTTCCGTTTTATTTATATTTCAGTCTGAATGATGTTTTATTTTTTTTAAATGACCAGATTCCCTTTGTTACATCCGTCTAAAACTCACTCTTGATGCTTGTCTCAGTCACGTGATACATTTATCTGTCCCACCGTAAAGGCCGGTCTGTGAAAATATTTTCTGACATTAAACAGGTTCATGGCCCAAAAAAGGTTGGGGAGCACTGGTGTATAGTACATAACTTTTTCCAGGAAGTTAGGATCAAAAGGGTTTCCAAACATCAGATTTGTCTTAATTACCCTGTCATTTTCATCATGGAAATACAAGTAAATGCTTAAAATTCTTTTAATCCTTTAATTAAAATCAGGAAGGCTGTAGCTGAAATGTTCATGTTGTTGTGAATAACTTACGGTGAATTTTTGACATTTACTGCATTTACAGTTAATTCCTCAGTAGCGCTGATAGGTTATTTTTAATGTCATTATGACATGAATCTAAGCACTGCCTAAGAAAATCTATGTCTGATTGCAGATCAATTTATTGCTTTTTAAAGGGTTTTTTTATTTGATTGGAGCCCTCAGAGAACCATGTAGTAAGGTAGGAATACAAGAAATTCTAATAAAGCAAACCCTTTTCTCCCTGTCCCCTACCCACAGTGACTCAGACCCTGGCTCCAGGCAGTGGCCCGAGTCGGACACGCTCTCTGGCTCCCAGTCCCCACAGTCCGTGGGAAGTGCAGCCGCTGACAGTGGCACTGAGTGCCTCTCAGACTCTGCCATGGACTTGCCGGACGTCACCCTCTCCCTTTGTGGGGGCCTCAGTGAGAATGGAGAAATTTCTAAAGGTACGCTGGGCACTTGTGCCCTGTCCTCACTTTGAGACAGAAGCTGGTCATCACTAGGTTGAAAACCGGCTATTGAACCGTATCAGGGTATTAAGTTTTGAAATGATCTTGTGCAGGTAACAGGTGACACCTTTTAGTGTAAGACCCTTAGCCCATCACTTAGGTACCTCCGGTGGGTGACATCACCCATCAGTGGCGAGGCTAGGGAGGTGCCTTGTAGGCTGTGAGCTCACACTAAGAAGGGGGGAGGTATTGAGCTGCTCTGTGTGCTGATGGCAGGGCCAGCGCAGGCTGTGTCAGTTTCCTCTTCTGTAAAGTGGAAGTACCTGTGGGCCTGGGGCCTGCTTCCCTAGGGCCAGCGCAGGCTGTGACAGTTTCCTCTTCTGTAAAGTGGAAGTACCTGTGGGCCTGGGGCCTGCTTCCCTAGGGCCAGCGCAGGCTGTGACAGTTTCCTCTTCTGTAAAGTGGAAGTACCTGTGGGCCTGGGGCCTGCTTCCCTAGGGCCAGCGCAGGCTGTGACAGTTTCCTCTTCTGTAAAGTGGAAGTACCTGTGGGCCCGGGGCCTGCTTCCCTTCTGGAAAGCACTGGGCCTTAGGTATGACAATCAGGCCCCAAGTGGTCAAAAATGGACTGTTCATTGAGGATAAATGGTCTTTCTGACAGAAAGTAGAAGGGGTTGCTTCCTTTCTCAGCCTTGAGACTCAGCCCAGGAGAGTCAAGTTGCTCAGGAGAAAGGAAGAAGCTGATCAGGGGTGGTTCAGACACGTCTGGTGTGAGTTGAACACCCACGTGCATCTGTCCCAAGTTCTTCAGCCTTTTTGTTCTTCCTTTGTAAACTAAACTCTTCTTAATATTTTCTCAATTTTGTTGGTGGCCTTGGATTGATTTTTCTCTGAGGAAAGATCTTCTTTCCATGACTAGCATCATCTTTTGCTTTCTCGTGCCCTCAGAGCATCTGAAAGCTTGCTTGCGGCAGACTGGGTGCCCCAGAGTCAGAGAACTATGTTAGCCTAAATATTTTTACTTTTAGGTTCACAGGGTACTCATTATGCCTCTTCCTTCTTCATTTCTTAATTCCATTTTATTTATTTATTTATTTATTTTGCAAAAAGTTAAGTGTCTTATGGCCAGTGGTTCCTTCCAGGGACAAAATTAAGTAGGTCACATTCTTTTCTTTTTCTTTCTCTCTCTCTCTCTCTCTCTCTCTCTCTCTCTCTCTCTCTCTCTCTCTTGTGAGAGGAGGGGTGATAGAGAGAGAGACTCTGCATATGCCCCTACTAATATCCACAGGGCAGTGCCCGTCTAGGGCCAATGCATGAATCAACTGAGCTATCTTCAGCTCCTGAGGCTGTCACTCAAGCCAGTCACACCACTGGCTGCGAGAGGGGAAGAGAGAGAGAAGGGGGAGTGGGGGGGGGGGAGCAGATGGTTGCTTCTCCTGTGTGCCCTAACTTGGGGAGTGAACCCAGGATGTCCGCATGCTGGGCCAGTACTCTATCCATCCACCTGGCCATGGCCATCACATTCTTATAATCTTTATAAGACTTCACTTAAAAATATATAGGAGGTGAAGAATGGTAATTTTACAATTTATGTAAACTATAAAATTTACCCTTTCGAAAGGTAGATCTTGTTATGAGAGGAGGCAGAAATGGCGAGTAAAGGTAACTAGTGCACAGATTACCAGAAGGAGAATTTTGTTTGTTAGCCTAGATCTGCTAGAGTACAGGTTTAAGGACGGTATAAAAATTCATACAGAAACTTCATTCATTCTGCAGCAACTGGGGTGTGTTTCTTGACAGACCCAAAGCCAAATTTTCGGGTGTTTTTTGCTCCAAGCAGTTGTAAAATGTCTTATTTCTTCTAATGTAGCTTGCCTTTCAAGCTGTAAAAGCCCCATGAATATTCCTCAGTTATGCAGTTACCTGCCAGTAGAGAGTTTCTCCCTTTGATAAGAATGAAATGTACAGTTTCCATTAGTCAGAAGAGAGTATGTGTGTGTGTATACGTGTACTCTTTGCTGGCCACATCTGTGATCAATTTTCCTAGAAGTCTCTGGTATATCTCTTTCTTCTATTTTCTTGTTTTTAACCGAGGGAGAAGTGGTGGAAGAAGGAGAGAAGATAGAAAAGATGTGTTTTTTCTTGTCCTGGGGAAAAACAAGTGTCTGACTTTTGACTTTTTTTTTACAGAGACAGAGAGAGGGTTAGACAGGGACAGACAGACAGGAATGGAGAGAGATGAGAAGCATCAAATCATTAGTTTTTCGTTGTGACACCTTAGTTGTTCATTGATTGCTTTCTCATATGTGCCTTGATCGTGGGGCTACAGCAGACAGAGTGACCCCTTGCTTGAGCCAGTGACCTTGGGTCCAAGCTGCTGAGCTTTGCTCTAACCAGATGAGCCCGCACTCAAGCTGGCGACTTCGGGGTCTCGAACCTGGGTCCTCCGCATCCCAGTCCAACACTCTATCCACTGCGCCACCACCTGGTGGTCAGGCGTGTCTGACTTTTTTTAGTGCTGTAATCCTTTCAGTGCAGAGTATTATGATCGCATTTGGGAATTTATATAACCTCTAACCAAATTAATTATTATTTTAAATTGCAGAAAAATTTATGGAGCATATCATTACTTATCATGAATTTGCAGAAAACCCTGGGCTTATTGACAATCCTAACCTTGTAATACGGATATATAACCGGTAAATATTTTTGTTTTTGTAATTGTTAAATGCTCTTGCAGGGTTTTTTTCCCAAGCGCTCTTTTTAACTATTGTTTTTCTGGCTATAAAATATGTCATTTTGTATAAATGAGCTAATGGACAATAACTTTGCCATGAAAGTGAAGCTTCAGCTTTATTTTTAAGTGAGCTCTTAAAATATTATTTTGTTTGGTAGATTTTACTGCTTCTCTATTCAGAGTAGTTTGGCCTGAAGCAAACATTAATCACGTGACAAAAAAATTTAGCTATTCACTTCTACTGAAAAGAATAAGGAATTTTATCTCTTCTTCCTCTTTTCCTACCCCCTCCTCTCTCACACCTCAGTCTGTGTAATGGTGTTTTACAATTTTTGTTTCTTGCAGTTACTATAACTGGGCTTTGGCCGCTCCCATGATCCTTAGCTTGCAAGTCTTCCAGAAGAGTTTGCCTAAGGTGAGATCATCTGCCCTCTGTTGCCCCTTCACAAGTATCCTCAGCATATAGTACTTAGAAAAGTTCATATGTGTGTATTTCTAAACTCGGTACTTTTCAGAGTTTTATTTAATACTATAAAAGATTCAAAAAGAGTTCTGTCCCCACTCAAATGATCTCATGCCCAAAATCTAGGGAATTATCTGGGCCACCACATCTTTGTCGTTTTTACCAGTTATTGATTGTGTATGAAAGTGGAGAGATTCTAACTGCTAAATACAGAATCAATAAAAAGATTTCCTCTCACTAATATGGAAAGAAGAAGCAAGAAGAGGTGATGTGGCCACCAGAAGTATGGCATCATGTGATTAGGTCAAATTGTTATGTAGAACCTGAAGGTGGCTTTGAATCCGTTCTGCAAGAAGCCATCATTGGCCTGATGGGTCCTGATAACTTAGGGGAGCCGCATTTCCCAGGGGTAGAGACATGTGAGCACCCGCCTGCCAGCCCCTGAGGGGCTGCTCCTACACAGGCTGACCCCTCGGCCTCATCCCCAGAGCTGCCATGAGAGAGGACACTGTTCATCTTTCCGGGGTTAAAAGCTTCAGAGGAGTCTGGGAGGGCGGAGCTCGGTGCTCAGATTGCTGGACTAACCCAAGTGGATTGTTTCTAGGCCACAGTTGAGTCCTGGGTCAAAGATAAGATGCCAAAGAAATCTGGTCGCTGGTGGTTCTGGCGTAAGAGAGAGAGCATGACCAAACAGGTAAGCGGCCTGGAGCATCCTTGCCGTGAACTGAAAAGATGAGAATCTTTCATTTATTCAAAAAAATAATGCCAAACACAAAAACGTCCACTCGGGCCATCCAATACACTTTTACAGTGAGAGTCGCCATGTTTAACGGTTGCTGTGTGCAGGTACTGTGTTAGGTTCTTTATATCCTATGTGCTACCTCACCTTTACCGATGTGTCCAGGGGAGGATGCTGGGCCACGGAGCAGCGAAGTGTCTGGCTGCTGAGGGGCGGAGCTAGGGTTCGACCTTGAGAGCAGCTCCAGGGCTGTGCTCTCCCACTTCCGGCGTCACCTGCCAGCTGGAGCGGGCTGGCTCCCTGCCGCTCAGGAGGCACAGCACCCGCCCTTCTGCCCCGTAGCCCCGGGACCTCTGCTGGGGCCTAACAAGTGTGGACTGTTTGCATCCTAATTTGTGACTTGAAATGGTACTCTTCAAGTTATTTTCTTCTGACTTTGGAGTGACAACTTTTGTGTAGCAGCATGTGACTTCTGTCTCAGGTTTCTGTCTGACTCAAACTAGGGAAAGTCTGTTTTCTTGAGCATTTTTAAGTTGTAGGTTCAGAAAGCAGTTTTGCTTATTCCTGTGAGGACTGCTGATGAGTTTTTGTTTGTTGGTAGGGAAGCTGCACTTGACAATTGTTATCTTGCTTTTTTAGCTGCCAGAGGCCAAGGAAGGGAAATCCGAGGTGCCACCCACCAGTGACCTGCCATCGAACACAAAAGAGCCAGCCAGTGGCAGGTGGGGACACCCTGCCCTTCCTCTGGGCTCATAGCACTTGGGCCACCCTGCTTTGGTCACTGCATTTAAGTTGATTTTGACAGTTTGGTTTAATTCTTGGGAACATCTTTCTCCTGTGGATGTATGTGAATAAGTAGCTTGTTCATGCCATCCAGCTTGCAAATGAGAACTGCTTTTCTAAAAATTATTATTTGCTTAGAAGAGTAAATGTATTCATCTCTGCTTCCTAAGTACAAAAAATTGGGAGATATTCTATCGCTTCATATTTATTTTGAAATATTCCCTAATTATGTTCACAAAAATTAGGAGATATTTTATAGCTTCAAATTCATTTTGAAATAGCTCCTAATTTTTGTGAGCAGTATACCTTGTTCCTCCCATCCTGAAGCCGTGGAATCGGATACCTGTGAAATCACTGTGGGCCTTTGGGGAGAGAGGACCCCGAGGAGGCCCGAGGTGGCTGTCCCTGCTCCCTGCTCCCCGGCTTCCTGGCAGGCAGATGGAGATAGAAGGGAGTCTCAGGAGTTGGTGTGGGTCTATTCCATCTCCTGGAAGAAGTAGCACCCCGCTGGCCATTCAGACTGGCTGGCCTTTTAGAGGAAGTGCCACCGTATAGCCTGTCCTTGTTCCTGCCGCCCGTGTACTTTCCTCAGTCAGATGCTCGTCTGTCCCTTCCCTGACTCTGGTTCAGCATCTGTGTGACAAGGTAGTCTTACTCTCTACCTTCGCTCCCTCTTTCTTTTTTCTTTAAGTGAGAGGAGGGGACTACCCTCTTTTAAACGGGCTGTAGAAAATCTTTCTTGTTAGTTTTTTTAAAATCTACATAAACAATTACATTTTCTTTAGTTTGTACTTTTTGAAACATACATATCTACTTCAACAAGTAGCATTCGTTGGTTTAGGAGAAAAAGCCCAGTCCTAGCCAGAAAGTAACCGGGGGCCAGTCATGAGCAGGAGGAGGACCGTGGACGTGGACTTGCCCTTTATGAAGGAGGAACATGGACTTGGGCTTGCCCTTTATGAAGTGAATGTGCAGCATGGACGCAGGATGTGGGGGAGCGGCAGGGGGAAGAACTCCCCGTTTCTAGAAGGGATTTAGGTTCTCTTTCTTCTATTGATCCTAAATGGAAACAGCCTACTGCCTCTTCAGTAACTGGGTTGATGTTGACTAGGCCGGCAGAGGATGTGTCATCCAGTGATGAGGGGTCACAGGAGCTTGAAGAATCTATCAAAATGGATTCCATGCCAGCGGAGTCCCCGAGCCACAGCAGCACCACCTCGTACAAGAAGTCTCTCCGTCTGTCCTCAGACCAGATCGTGAGTAGTGTGCGATCCGCGTGGGTCTGGTGGGAGTGTCTTAGTAACTGTTTCAGTTGACCTGCTTCCTCTCTGTCCACTCAGTCTCAAGCCACACACACACTTTATTTTTTTTGTATGTGTGTGATGGAGACAGAGGGACAGATAAGGACAGACAGACTGGAAGGGAGAGAGATGAGAGGCATCAATTCTTTATTGTGGGTCCTTAGTTCATTGAGTACTTTCTCATATGTGCCTTGACCGGGGGCTACAGCAGACTGAGTGACCCCTTGCTCAAGTCAGTGACCTTGGGCTCAAGCTGGCGACCTCGAGGTTTCAAACCTGGGTCCTCCGCATCCCAGTTCAACCGCGCCACTGCCTGGTCAGGCCACATTTATTATTGAATTATTATTAATGCTCACAGAAATTCCCACCTCTTGGGACCACCAGGATCCCCTGGGGAACTTGGGATGTAGCTTACTCTACCAGCCCTGACTCCCTCACCTCAGTTTCTGGAATGAGCTGAGGAATCTGTATTTTTAACCTGTTTCCCCATGAATCTTGCACATCTAGCTCATCACTGGGTCACCCACTATCTCACAGTAATAGAGAAGTAATATATCTTATTTAGACACAGTTTCCCCTTTCCTATTTGTTTCCACCTATTTTCATTGTGAAATAGTTTTTTTTGTTTTTGTTTTTTTAATTTACAGAGACAGAGAGAGGGATAGATAGGGACAGACAGACAGGAATGGAGAGAGATGAGAAGCATCAATCATCAGTTTTTCGTTGCAACACTTTAGTTGTTCATTGATTGCTTTCTCATATGTGCTTTGACCGTGGGGCTACAGCAGACCGAGTAACCCCTTGCTCGAGCCAGCGACCTTGGGTCCAAGCTGCTGAGCTTTGCTCAAACCAGATGAGCCCGTGCTCAAGCTGGCGACCTCGGGGTCTCGAACCTGGGTCCTTCCGCATCCCAGTCCAACGCTCTATCCACTGCGCCACCGCCTGATCAGGCAGTGTGAAATAGTTTTGCTGAGCCCTCAGTCTTAGGTTTGGAGCAGGAGCAGAGAGATTTCTTGTTTGGGGGATCAGGAAAAGCTCTTGGAATCCCCAACTCTGTTCAGGCGGTGGCTCCCTGAGCGCGGACCTCCAGGGGTCCTGTGCACGGCCTGGGCCAGGGGTGCGGGCGCAGCAGGCGCTGTTCTGTTCTGTAAACATTCCGACTGCTCCAAACTGTGTTTTCAGCTGATTTAAAAAATTTTTGGTATAATGTTAATGCATTCTTTATGTATTTATACACAGTTATGTTTATATGTTTTGGAGATTAGATTCCTTTTCACTTAACATTATATGTATCTTACAATCTTTCAATGACTACATATTATTGGAAAATGTGACTTTTGATTGTAACGTAGATTCATCAACTTTTGAAATTCTGCCTCTGGTTTTCTTTATTCTTTTACTTTTTATAAAAGGCAAAACTGAAGCTCCAAGATGGCCCAAATGATGTGGTGTTCAGTATTACAACCCAGTATCAGGGCACCTGCCGCTGCGCAGGGACCATTTACCTGTGGGACTGGAATGACAAGGTCGTCATTTCCGACATAGACGGAACAATAACCAAGTAAGCAGGAGCTAGTGGTGGGTGGCAGGGAGAGGAGGGGGCGCAGGGCAGTGTGTGGCCAGGCTGGGGCCTCTCTCCAGGCACCCACCCTCGGCCATCGGGACCGCTCACTGAAGCATCCTGAGTGCAGTCCCCATGGGCTCATTTATGAATGGAGGAAATGGGCGGAGCCACACAAATGTAATGATGAATGTAACTTTTGGAAGGATTTAGTTACTTGGTGTCCAGATTTTGTCATTAAAAATAAAAACTCAAAAGCTGTTGAGATTAAGGAGGAGGAAAAGGTGTGTGCTGTGATTACCTCTGAGGATGCACAGCTGGCCCAGGCCTGGGTCTGCTGCCCGGAGCTTGTGGGTGGGTGTGTCTGCAGGGGGCCCCTCACTGCACATCGCCCTGTCCACTGCCCCCCCCCCTCCAAGTTTCTCGGCAGCGGGCATATAACTAAAAAGCAAAATACTTGTCTATCATGTGCTTGACTTCTAATACCTTTTCCTGCTTCTACCCTCGTAGGTCTGATGCTTTGGGACAGATTCTTCCACAGCTGGGTAAAGACTGGACTCACCAGGGCATCGCAAAGCTCTACCATGCCATCAATGAGTAGGTCCCCCGTCCCACCTGCTCATGTTCTCTGGGAACTAGGATCTTGCTTTAAGAACTATCAGAAATGAGGAAGGGGCAAGGGAGATGTTGAGCGGAATACGGGGGGGGGGGGGGGGGGGATGCATTCGAGGTGACACTCGAATCCATGTAAACACAATAAATTAAAATCAATAATAAAAAGTAAAAGAATAAAAAAAAGAACTATTAAAAAGCACACGTGGAAACCGTGCATGCTCACGATCCAGTCAGCCCGACTCCGCTTTCCGGCTCCCGCCCTCCAGCCTCGCACGAGCGCAGTGGCAGCGACGCCTTCCTCTCGTTCTCACAGTGCTGTGAGCTTTAGCCATTATCTGTATTCCTATACTGCTATTGTGGGGCGTTTAGTTGTAACTTAGCAAGAGCAGTTTTCATTTCTGGTTTATGAACTGGATACTTGGGGACTTCTAAATTGGGACTTCTATGAGGAGGAAGCACATGCATGCATGGGGGAACCTTTCACCTGTGGGGCCTTCTGTGCTAGCACAGCAGAGACCACAGGGCCGTGGCCTTCATGGGGCCCTAATGTGTGTGTGTGTTAAATCAATTTGAAAATTACAGGGTCTTCAACATTAGTTGAGAATGCCCTAGTATGAAAATGGCTCACAGAGTGGGTTGCCTTCTGCAGATTGTCTTTAGAAGTAAGATCTTGTATAGCAGATAATTTAAAGATAGTCCAAGATTTTTGTTCTGTAATCTGCCTTTCATGGACTAGATGCTGAGGTCCTTATAAATTTAGCATAATTCCTAGTTGCATATATGTCTGGGATTTTTCCATGGAAAGGTGAAATCTTTGTAATCCTGTTTTCCTGTTAAGTTCAAGAATTTTTCACAGTAAATGAGAAGATCTTTACTTGGATCTTTCATAAGAAAAGTGCTTTTTTTCCCCACCTTTAGCCATAGCACAATGGGCTGAAATAGGACACATTCTCTTTCAGGAACGGTTACAAGTTCCTGTACTGCTCTGCTCGTGCCATCGGCATGGCCGACATGACGCGCGGCTACCTGCACTGGGTCAACGACAAGGGCACGATCCTGCCCCGGGGCCCGCTGATGCTGTCCCCCAGCAGCCTGTTCTCCGCCTTCCACAGGTACCCCCCCCCCCCCCGCGGGCAGCCCCTCGCAGCACGGGAGGGGGGGGAGGGAGGCAGCGGCGCCGCTGGGCCTGGGTGACTGTGTGGGAGTGCGTGTCGGGCTGTCGCTTCTGTCTGTCTGTCTGTCTCAGTTCCTGGGCTTCCCCATAGCCTTGTAGGCACAGCTCTTCTGCTCTGTGTCAGGCACGGCCAGGGAAAGTCCAGTTCTGGCAGTGGTCGTGTTTTTCTTTTTCCAAACCCCATCAGATTGTCTTAGTCATCAGATTGACGGGAAGAGAAGGAGAAAAATATCAGTAAAAAGGATTTAGAAACTGGGTGGTTGTGAGCACCAAAATTTTTCAAGACCGTACACTGGGGAAAACTACCATTTTGAATTTGGTGACTATATTAACAATTTTTTTTTCTTCTAGGGAAGTGATTGAAAAGAAACCAGAGAAATTCAAAATTGAGTGTCTAAATGATATCAAGAACCTGTTTGCCCCGTCTAAGCAGCCCTTCTATGCTGCCTTTGGAAATCGTCCAAATGTAAGTGTCTCCTCGGCTGCACATCTGCTGTGCGGGGTACACTGACAGTATGCTTTCAGGGGTAGCCGTGTCATAATTCTCCAGTGAGTTTAGAGGCGAAATGGATGTCCCACTAAACAGGTTTTCACTGCATCTGCTTCAGAGTTCTCCCAGCAGGCAGGGAGGTCCTGTCGGTGGAGACCTGTCCCCAGGTTCTGGTATATGGTGAAGGGCACTGTCCTCTGTTTCTGTGGCATCAGTCCCTGTCTCCTCGGGTGGTTCTGACTCATGTTCTGAGTGGTTCTGAGCCATGTCTGGCTTCACCCCAGAGCCACGGCGTACGTGCTCACCCTTAATCAGCATGCCCTTGACCTGCCTCCCCTTAGAAGGGCTCAGACCCCAGGCATGCAGAAGGGGCTGCCCCAGCCTTTGGCAGGCAGAGGGACCCCACTTGCTCCAGGGTGCCCTGTGGCGTCTCCTTGGCGCCTGCGTTTCCTGGATCCTCCACGCCCTCTGGGTTTGGCTCTACTTTTTGTTTGGGTTTGTCTAAGGCTCAGTCTCGGTGGCAGAGCTACACGGTGCCCAGCTCTGCTTGTTTTCCGTAGACAGTCTTGTGTTTGTGCGACTCGGGCTCCCGAGGAACCGGAGAAACGGCTCCTAATCTCTGCTCCCTGTCATCACCCTGCTTGATGTCTCCTGCAGGATGTCTATGCTTACACACAAGTTGGAGTTCCAGACTGCAGAATATTCACCGTGAACCCCAAGGGTGAATTAATACAAGAAAGAACCAAAGGAAACAAGTCATCGTAAGTGTGTTTCTCAGCCTCGTGCCCTGCAGCCGGGGTGATGCTGGGGACAGACAGAGACACTAAGTATTGGCCTCACTCAGCGTGTGAGAACTGCACCTGTCTTTGGAGGCTTTCCTCTCTGCCTGGGTGCTTTCTCCTCTGTTCATGGGGTCGCTGACTCCTCGGCCTCGAGGAGGAAGTCTGTGCCCGTGGAGGGAGGAGACGGGGCTCAGAGCCTGCCCGTCGGGCACTGAGTGACCAGCTCCACCACCTGCACTCTGTGCTCCTGGGTCAGCTTCGCACTGACAGTGTGTGATTTCCTTCCCCTCCCTCCTCTCAGGTACCACAGGCTGAGCGAGCTCGTGGAGCACGTGTTCCCACTGCTCAGCAAGGAACAGAACTCGGCTTTTCCATGCCCAGAGTTCAGCTCCTTCTGCTACTGGCGAGATCCGATCCCCAGAGTGGACTTGGACGACCTGGCCTGAGGCGGCCCCTCCAGGAGATCCTCATCTCTTGCCTTGCAGCTCGGGAAGGTGACCAGCACTTCTGCTGGACAGAGGACACTGGGCTCCCCTCCCAGCCGCAGGCGCGGGGCAAGACCTGTGTGGACAGCCACCCCCAGCAGGGACCAGGAGAGCGCCTGGAGCAGCAGGGCCCCTCCTTCACCTCCCGGGCTTGGCGGGGCTGCAGCCGGCCCCAGCGGGAGAAGGGAGGGAGGGTCGGACCGAGGGCCGAGGCCTGGGCTCCTGTCACTGGTCGGTTCTCACACATGCGCTGTGTCAGGTTGTGTGCTGGGTGCTCCTTGATTGCATCATTTAAAAGCAAGAAAAAAGTGAAATAAGAGTGGACCAAAGTATTGCACAAAGTAAAGGGTTAAATTTCCATTGGGCAATTGAAAGTGTTTCTCTGTAAAATCAGGGCTTTATTAAGGGGATCAGGGTCCACCAAACTGCACAGGCCCCATTAATGATGTTGGTCAAACCACCTGCTTACGTTCCTTCTCCGGGCTCCTCTCCCCTGCCTCTCAGAAGTGGGACAGCTGGCACCTGGCGGGGTGAGGGGGCTCATGTCCCCGCACAGATACAGGCTCTTGGGAGGAAAAGCCCCTTAGATCATCACCTTCTCATCTGTGAGACTCCATGACGGGAGATCCTTAAGTTACGTCTTGAAGCTAGCCAGAAGAAACAGCTCTGCAGGATGTGCTTGATGTCTGCTTTCAGGGAGGCCTGGGAGATGCTGGAGTGCTCGTGCAGGGGCTCCTGGGCAGGGCCCGGCCTGCCTGGCCCTCAGCTTCTGAGCTGCGGTAATGAGCTCATGTCCAAGTCTAAGCAGACAGCACCAGGGAAGGCTTCTGTCCTGTAAGCTGAGGCCTGGAGACCGGGTTGGGTGTTGACAGTCAACTGGGCACTAAAGCCGAGAGGACTGGTAGGGGAGCAGAAATGAGCAGACGCAGGCCTCCGGGTGAGGAGCAGAGCGCGAGGTCAGAGCGGAGGCCGGAGTGGGAGCTGCCGGCTCAGGCCCACCCCACTCGGGTGGCTTCCATTTCCACCTCTGCTTGTACTGGGCTGGGGGCTCTCCTTGTTTCAGTTTATTCCACTCAAAATAATACTGATGTCAAGAAGGGAAGAGGCAGCGGTGGAGAGTCCCTGGTGCCGCTCGGCCGGCTTCCCGAGAGCACTTGGGTGCGGGCAGCAGTGCGGCCCTGGACTGCGGCTCTCCGTGTGGCCCTGGACGCGGCTCTCCGTGCGGCTCTCCGTGCGGGCCTGGACGCGGCTCTCCGTGCGGGCCTGGACGCGGCTCTCCGTGTGGGCCTGGACGCGGCTCTCCTGGCGGCCCTGGACTGCGGCTCTCCGTGCGGCCCTGGACGCGGCTCTCCGTGCGGCCCTGGACGCGGCTCTCCGTGCGGCCCTGGACGCGGCTCTCCGTGCGGCCCTGGACTGCGGCTCTCCGTGCGGCCCTGGACGCGGCTCTCCGTGCGGCCCTGGACGCGGCTCTCCGTGCGGCCCTGGACGCGGCTCTCCGTGCGGGCCTGAAGGCCTGTGTGCCGGAGCGGGCAGCACCGCGTCTGCCGAGGCAGGGCGGGACCTGATTGTCCAGTGAGTGTATCTCTGTACAGTAGGCTAGGGAAGCTAGGTTTTTACACGAAGTTCTGTCCTGTTAGTGAATCAGGTTCCCCGTAGAGTGGCCGTGCCGGTACTTGATCTCATAGATGCTGCCAGTGTGTCCTCGGCTGCGTTTGCTTTAGAAGAACAGGAGCTTGATGCACTTAACCTGAGCCTAGTCGGGCCTCTGCGTACACGCAGTGGGAACATTTTTAACGTACACCTTCTGTCGGTCTTTTTAGGTTGTCCTTTAAAGAGCTTTTGACCAGACAGTTTCTTTCTTTGGACACATGGCCTTCCCAGAAGGCTCAGTGGGAGCCCGGGTCACCCAGCCCTTTCTCCCAGTGTCCACAGCACGAGGCTTTGTCATTTTGTCGCTGCAGATGGATCCAGTGGGTACATCCCCTAGTTGACATGAGTGTTTTTCCTTATTTAAGGAGTCCCTCTTGCTGAAGAGTAGGTGATGACTATTACTATAGTGTTATGAAAGTATTGTTTGTGCTGAAAACCCGTCGCCATTTGGTACAAATGACGTGTTCTTTCTGTGAAAGAGCGGTGCCCTTGAGTGTGTTTGTACACAGACCCCACGGTGGTGAGCGAGCAAGGGAGCGTTAGCCTTGCGCTGCTTTAGCTGATGGAGGACGTGGCGGGGAGATCGCAGGCAGAGGGGGCTCTTCCAGGTCGCGCTCAGCTGCTTCCCCGGTGAGACGGCCCTGCCCCCTGCCCGCGCTCCCACTCCACCTGACTCCAGTGTCTGCCTGGTGCACGTGCTGCAGCGCGTGTGGCTGTGGTGTCGTCATCTGCACTTCCCTGGTGTTAGCGAGTACACGTGTGGGCCGCAGCCGCCCGTGTGGCCTATGTGTGAGTCCTGTGTTTGCTGTGCATAGTTTTCAACTGGAAAAAGTAAAAACTGACTACTGTGACCTGCTCAAATGAAAGCTGCTGTCACAGGGAGAGCAGCTGGGGAACAGCAGCTAGTAAAAGACTGCAGTGCTTGTGCCCCGTGAGACCTCACAAGATCTTTTTTTTTTTTAAGTGAGAGGAGGGGAGGCCTTGGCCAGTTGGCTCAGTGGTAGAGTGTCGGCCTGGCGTGCAGGAGTCCCAGGTTCGGTTCCCAGCCAGGGCACACAGGGGAAGTGCCCATCTGCTTCTCCACCCCTCCCCCTCTCCTTCCTCTCTGTCTCTCTCTTCCCCTCCCGCAGCCAAGGCTCCATTGGAGCTAAGTTGGCCCCGGCGCTGGGGCCGGCTCCATGGCCTCCATCTCAGACACTAGAATGGCTCCAGTTGCAATGTAGTGATGCCCCAGATGGGCAGAGCATCACCCTCTGCTGGGCGTGCCGGGTAGATCCCTGTCGGGCACATGCGGGAGTCTATCTCTCTGCCTCCCTATATCTCACTTCTGAAAAATACAAAACAAAACAAAAATACAAAATAAAAAAGTGAGAGGAGAGGAGATAGACTCCCTGGCAACCCCCATGTGGGGCTAGCTGTCCTCAGTGCCGGGGTCACACTTAGACCAGTTGAGCCACTGGCTGTGAGACGAGAAGGGGGAGAGGGAGGGGGAGAGAGGCAGATGGTTGCTTCTCATGTGTGCCCTACCAGGGATTGAATCTTGGACGTTCCTACGCTGGGCTGATACTCGATCCACTGAGCCACTGGCCGGGGCCACAAGACATTTCAAAACAGGTAAGAAGTTAACTCTCTCTTTTGCAACTTGGTGAAAACAGACTTTTCCAGGGAATTTTAACATCTTTTCAATATCGTATTTACTCTAGGAAGCTTGTTTTCCTATTTTAGAGTGTGCTGGGTTTAGTGAAACCAGTTAAATACTGAGTTTTTGTTTCAAGTAAGTGCTCTTTCCAGGTGAAACCTATGTTTTTGGTTTGAAGGTAAGAAAGGGACGGGGAAACTTTGTTCTTTTAATAATTGCACTCTGTGATGAAGTATTTGATTATTAGGCAGCAGTGCCACTAATGAGGTTTCAGTTGTCAGAAATTAATTGTAAGCATCAGTCCAGTACTCTTACTTATGGCAAAGACCATCGTTTTAAGATAAATGGCTCATATTTTGGTCCAGTGTTTGATGTTCAAAATAAAATGTTACAACAATAAACAAGCATAAACTGAATGCATTTGACTCTTTCCTTCAGAGGACATTTAAACCATCTGTGTACTCTTGCCAGAAATTGTTGATTTCCATAAATTAGCATTTTGATCTTTGCTGACACTTAAATTTGTCTACAGAAAGGACTTCTTTTTGGTGCTTATTTTCATAAAACCTGACTCCAAAAGTGAGGCTACACCCTCAGGAACTAACCTCTTGCTTTGTAAGTTCTGCCAGGGAATGATTCATTTGTACATATGTGATTTCTGGTGTGTTCTCACTGGAGTCCTCTGGGCTGTGTTTCCCTCCCACCTCTAGCCCTTCAGGGTCCCTTGAGAGCCTGCTCATGGCCAGCCCACCTCATTAAACCCTTCCTCGGGGTGAAGACTACTTAGCAATCCTGATGTTTTCATCAGCTCAGGAGTCAAAATGAACTTGGATCAAAACCCCACACCCACACATTATTTAAATGAGCATCTTTTTATCCC